>NC_091957.1:6697916-6807916 GCF_031021105.1 Erythrolamprus reginae
GGTTATGACCTTTAAAGCCCTTCATGGCACTGGACCAGAATATCTCCGAGACCGCCTCCTGCCGCACGAATCCCAGCGACCGATTAGGTCCCACAGAGTGGGCCTTCTCCGGGTCCCGTCAACTAAACAATGTCGGTTGGCGGGCCCCAGGGGAAGAGCCTTCTCTGTGGTGGCCCCGGCCCTCTGGAACCAACTCCCCCCGGAGATTAGAACTGCCCCTACTCTCCTTGCCTTTTGTAAACTTCTTAAGACCCACCTGTGTCATCAGGCATGGGGGAACTGAGACATCTCCCCCGGGCATATACAATTTATGAATGGTATGTGTGTATGTATGCGTGTTTAGAAAATGGGTTTTTTTAAATGTTTTAGTAGAAATTTACATTTGTTATATACTGTTGTTTCCACTTTGTTGTGAGCCGCCCCGAGTCTGCGGAGAGGGGCGGCATACAAATCTAAATAAACATAAACATAAACATAAACATTTCTTTTCTTTTTTCGGTCTTTCCTTTTGCGCAGGTGATTGTGGGAAGCATCTTCGAAGTCATTTGGGCGGTGGTGAAACCCGGCACATCTTTTGGCATCAGTGTGCTCAGAGCCCTCCGGCTATTGAGGATCTTTAAAGTCACCAAGTAGGTTTGGGGTGAAATTAATGCATGGCATGTTGTTGTTGTTGTTGTTATTATTATTATTATTATTATTATTATTATTATTATTATTATTATTATTATTATTTATTGGATTTGTATGCCGCCCCTCTCCGGAGACTTTGGGCATCCGAACCAAAAAACGTTTGCCATCACTGCCATGTTTGTTTGTTTGTTTGTTTGTTTGTTTGTATTCCTTCCTTCCTCCCTCCCTCCCTCCCTTCCCTCATTCATTCATCCATCCATCCATTCACTCGAGGTGGCTTACAACACAGAGCATAAAACAATAGAAATATCCTGAAAGGGTGACTTGATCGAAGTGTATAAAATCATGCATGGGATAGAAAAGGTGGATAGAGAAAAATTCTTTTCTCTATGACAGTGTTTTTCAACCAGTGTGCCGTGGCACACTAGTGTGCCGCAAGACATGGTCAGGTGTGCCGCGAAGAAGGAAGCTCAGGTTCCGGCCTCGCAACTTTTTGCTGAGAGAGAGAGTGAGAGTGAGAGAGAGAGAAAGAAAAAGAGAGAGAAAGAGAGAGAAAGAAAGCAAGAGAGAAAGAGAGAAAGCAAGAGAGAGAAAGAAAAGAGAGAGAAAGCAAGAGTGAGAGAGAAAGAAAGCAAGAGAGAAAGAGAGAGAAAGAAAGCAAGAGAGAGAGAGAGAGAAAAGGAGAGGAAGGGAGAGAGAGCAATGAGCAAAAAGGGGAGGAAAAAAGAGAAATGAGAAAATGATTGAGACAAGAATGAGAGGAAAGAGAGAGAAACAAAAGAGAGAGAGAAGTGACTCTTGATTTAAAGCATATGATAAAAAGCACCCAAAGAATAAGAGAGAAAATAACCCAGCCCTCACCTGTTTTTGGAAATGGTTCAAGAATGTGTATACACACACACACATACACACAAGGGTGGGGAGGAGACAGGGATGGAAAAAGAGAGGAGAGTGTCTTAGAGTGTCATTTTGGTGGGTGGTGTGCCCCAGGATTTTGTAAATGTAAAAAATGTGCCGCGGCTCAAAAAAGGTTGAAAATCACTGCTCTATGACACAATACTAGGACGAGGGGGCCCTCCCTAAAGCTCATAGGTAAGAAATATTTCTTCACTCAGAGGGTCCTTGGTTGATGGAATTCACTTCCAAAAGAGGTCGTGACAGCTGTCAGCCTGGATAGCTTCAAGGCAGGATTAGACAGATTCATGGATGCCAAGTGTATCATAGGTGGTTATTGAAATGGATGTCCAAGTGCCGCCTCTATGTTGGTTGAGGCAGGCAGGGTTCCCTTAAGTGCCATTTTTGGGGGGTCAAGGGAAAGGGAGGGTTTTGCCTTCTCTTTCTGCTCAAGATCCCCATGGACAATTGGTGGGTCACTGTGTGACACAGAATGCTGGACTCGATGGGCTTTGGCCCGATTCAGCATGGCTCTTCTTACGTTCTTAAATCCAATTTTAAGGTTAAAAGTAACTAATCTAAAACTCAGATTCCTTAAAAATCAGATTATGCTATCGTAATCATTGTAATCCGGTTTATTTTGACACCCTAGGTACTGGAACTCTTTGAGGAACTTGGTGGTGTCCTTGCTGAATTCGATGAAATCCATCATTAGTCTGCTGTTCCTCCTCTTCCTCTTTATTGTCGTGTTCGCCTTGCTGGGGATGCAACTTTTTGGCGGGCAGTAAGTTTCTCTATCGGATAAACCGATAGCGGGGAAGCGATATTTCACCTTCAATGGAATGTTTCCATTTTTTTGGGTGTGTTTTCTGGCAGATGGGGTGGGCTGTTGAAGTTCTTCTGCATTCCCATGCAGCCTGTATGTATGTATGTATATATATATTAATACTCAGCCTCTTCCTAGGTTCCACTTCAATGATGAAACACCAACCACCAACTTTGATACCTTCCCCACTGCCATTCTCACCGTGTTCCAGGTAAGCTGCTTAATCCTTTTATTCGTATTCGAATGAGTGTATTGGAAGGGACCTTGGAGGTCTTCTGGTCCAGCCCATTGCTCAAGCAGCGTAACCTATACTATTTTGGATAAGTGACTGTCTAGAATCCTCATAAAAACATCCAGTGATGGAGGCAAGCTGCTCCACTGGTTAATTGAGCTCGCTGTTAGGAAGCTTCTTCTTAATTCGAGGTTACTTCTCTCTTTGATTAGTTTCCAACCGTTGTTGTTGTTGTTGTTGTTGTTGTTGTTGTTGTTGTTCTTCTTCTTCTTCTTCTTCTTCTTCTTCTTCTTCTTCTTCTTCTTCTTCTTCTTCCTCCTCCTCCTCCTCCTCCTCCTCTTCTCCTTCTCCTTCTCCTTCACCTCGTTCTCCCCCTCCCCTCTCCCATTCCCTTCTTCTTGTTGTCTCCTTCTCCTCCTCCTCCTCCTTCTCCTCCTCCTCCTCCTCCTCCTCCTTCTCCTCCTTCTCTTCCTTCTCCTCCTTCTCCTCCTTCTCTTCCTCCTCCTCCTCCTTCTCCTCCTTCTCTTCCTCCTCCTCCTTCTCCTCCTTCTCTTCCTTCTCCTGCTCCTCCTCCTCCTTCTCTTCCTCCTTCTCCTCCTTCTCTTCCTCCTCCTCCTTCTCTTCCTTCTCCTCCTTCTCTTCCTTCTCCTCCTCCTCCTCCTCCTTCTCTTCCTCCTCCTCCTTCTCCTCCTCCTCCTCCTCCTCCTTCTCTTCCTTCTCCTCCTTCTCTTCCTTCTCCTCCTCCTCCTCCTTCTCTTCCTTCTCCTCCTTCTCTTCCTTCTCCTCCTCCTCCTCCTTCTCCTCCTTCTCTTCCTCCTCCTCCTCCTCCTTCTCCTCCTTCTCCTTCTTCTCCTCCTTCTCCTCCTCTTCCTTCTCCTCCTCCTTCTCCTCCTCCTCCTCCTTCTCCTCCTCCTCCTCCTTCTCCTCCTTCTCTTCCTCCTCCTCCTCCTTCTCCTCCTTCTCTTCCTCCTCCTCCTCCTTCTCTTCCTTCTCCTGCTCCTCCTCCTCCTTCTCTTCCTCCTTCTCCTCCTTCTCTTCCTCCTCCTTCTCCTCCTTATCTTCCTCCTCCTCCTTCTCCTTCTCCTCCTCCTCCTTCTCTTCCTTCTCCTCCTTCTCTTCCTTCTCCTCCTCCTCCTCCTTCTCCTCGTTCTCTTCCTCCTCCTCCTCCTTCTCCTCCTTCTCCTCCTCTTCCTTCTCCTCCTTCTCCTCCTTCTCTTCCTTCTCCTCCTTCTCCTCCTCCTTCTCCTCCTCCTCCTCCTCCTTCTCCTCTTTCTCCTCCTCCTCCTCCTTCTCCTTCTCCTCCTCCTCCTCCTCCTCCTCTTTCTCCTCCACCTTCCTCTTCCTCCTCCTCCTCCTCCAGTTTTCAGTTTTCCCATAATGCTGTTTTTTCCAGCATAACATTCAAAACAACGGCAAAATGGAAGTGTGTTTTCCAGAACTTTCAGTTTGCCTGTTCGGTCATTTTTATTTTCACTTACCAGGTTTCAGAAAGACCTGCACGCATGTGTGTGGGCAGCCTGGAGAGGATGCTCATGCATTGGGGATGGAGGGAAGGGGTGTGAGCACATTCACACATGCTAGCACACACACATACACCTTTTGGCACGTGAACCAAAAAAAGTTCGCCATCACTTGTATAGGGTCTCCTGCTAGAGCAGAGAGTTGGACTAGAAGACCTCCAAGGTCCCTTCCAACTCTTGGTTATTCCGACTATTCAGGAAACGGTCATCTCACCACATTCTTCCTGGAGCAATGTCTCCTTGGTGGGCTCTGTTTCTTGGAGGAAAGAGAGTTGTTCTTTTTTTCCTCTTCAAAAAATCCTTTCTTCTTCTTCTTCTTCTTCTTCTTCCCTGGGTTCAATGATTTTTCCAGATTCTGACCGGAGAAGACTGGAACGCCGTGATGTATCAGGGCATCGAATCCCAAGGGGGTGTCCATTCTGGAATGTTCTCCTCGGTCTACTTCATCGTCCTCACCCTCTTCGGGAACTGTATCCTTGTCCTGCTGGAATCTTGACTTGCTAAATGCTTGTTTGACGTTGCTGCTTTGGCTAGAATGTGCACATTGCCAGAGCAGAAACGGCTCTCTTAATGGGCGAGCGGATGAAAAGTTACCGGAAAGCCATTAGCTTAAAGTTTATCGATCGATTCTGAAACGAGATTCTTTCTTCATTTCTTGTTTTTAAGTCTTTTAGCTCCTGAAAATAATTGGGAGTCTTCCTCCCAAACCCAGGTCTGTATGTTTATTTATTTATCTTTATTAATTTATTTATTTGTCATACAAATATAGTACTGTAGTATGTTTAACATAATAGAATAGAATAGAATTTTTATTGGCCAAGTGTGATTGGACACACAAGGGATTTGTCTTGGTGCAGATGCTCTCAGCGTACATAAAATAAAATATACATTTGTCAAGAATCATGTGGTACAACACTTAATGATTGTCATAGGGGTCAAATAAGCAATGAAGAAGCAATATTAATAAAAATCTTAGGATATAAGCAACAAGTTACAGTCATACAGTCCTAAGTGGGAGGAAAGGGGTGAAAGGAATGATGAGAAAAACTAGTAGAATAGAAGTGCAGATTTAGTAGGAAGTCTGACAGTGTTGAGGGAATTATTTGTTTAGTAGAGTGATGGCGTTCGGAAAAAAACTGTTTTTGTGTCTAGTTGTCTTGGTGTGCAGTGCTCTGTAGCGACGTTTTGAGGGTAGGAGTTGAAACAATTTGTGTCCAGGATGTGAGGGGTCAGTAAATATTTCCCCCGCCCTCTTTTTGACTCGTGCAGTATACAGGGCCTCAATGGAAGGCAGGTTGACAGCAATTGTTTTTTCTGCAGTTCTGATTCTCCTCTGAAGTCTGTGTCGGTCCTGTTGGGTTGCAGAACTAAGGCAGACAATGGTAGAGGTGCAGATGACAGACTCGATGATTCCTCTGTAGAACTGTATCAGCAGTTCCTTGGGCAGTTTGAGCTTCCTGAGCTGGCACAGAAAGAACGTTCTTTGTTGTGCTTTTTTGATGATGTTTTTGATGTTAGGTGACCATTTTAGGTCTTGAGATATGATAGAACCTAGAAATTTGAAGTTCTCTACTGTTGATACTGTGTTGTCTAGTATTGTGAGAGGTGGAAGGGTGGAAGGTTTCTCTTAAAGTCTACCACCATTTCTACGGTTTTGGGTGTGTTCAGTTCTAGATTGTTCTGGTCACACCACAAGGATAGTTGTTCAACTTCCCGTCTGTATGCGGATTCATCATACAGACGGGAAGTTGAACAACTATCCTTGTGGTGTGAGTAGAGATAGAAAAGACAAAAAGACATTAGGACAGGGACGGTAGGCATAAAGGTGCACTTATGCACACCCCTTACTGACCTCTTAGAAAAGGGGAGAGGTCTATTGTAGACAATCTGAGGTTCAAGATTTTGGGATTTTGGGAGGAAACAACAGAGTCCGGTAGTGAATTCCAGGCGTTGACCACTCTATTGCTGAAATCGTATTTTCTGCAGTCTATTTTGGAGCGATTTACATTTAGCTTGCATCTATTGTGTGCTCTTGTGTTGTTCTTGTTAAAGGTGAAGTAGTCTCTAACAGGGAGTACATTGTGATGTATGGTTTTATGAACAACGGTTAAATTCTATAGTTGGAAAGTGACAGCGCTTGAGTTGCAGCCTACTCAACGTAACGTAGACTCACCTAACTTCTGTTGGTGGGTTTTTCTGGTTGGTACTCCAGTGAGATCAGTCTGAAGGATTCTGAGTTTGCAACACCCCCAAGAGGGAATTTTGCAAACTTGTTGCTTTACCAAGCTCAAAAGTTCCGGATCATAGGTTAGTATGTAGTTCGGAATAACCTAGTCAACTCTAGACTGCTAATATATAAGAATCACTGATACTAAATTGATGCCAAATAAGAGTTAAGGGAAATCAAAAGTGATTAGACTGGAAACATGAATATCTCCTGGACCGCCTTCTGCCGCACAAATCCCAGCGACCAGTTAGGTTCCACAGAGTTGGCCTTCTCCGGGTCCTGTCAACTAAACAATGTCGTTTGGCGGGACCCAGGGGAAGAGCCTTCTCTGTGGCGGTCCCGACCCTTTGGAATCAACTCCCCCCAGATATCAGAGTTACCCACACCCTCCGTGCCTTTCGCAAGCTCCTTAAAACCCACCTCTGTCATCAGGAATGGGGCAATTGAGACTTTCCCTCCCCCTAGGCTTATAAAATTTATGCACGGTATGTTAGTATGTATGATTGGTTTTTAAATTGGGGTTTTAAATTAACTTAAATATTAGATTTGTTTACATTGTATTATTATTGCTGTGAGCCGCCCCGAGTCTGCGGAAAGGGGGCGGCATACAAATCTGATTAATAAATAAATAAATAATAAATTTGTGGCAATGTAATGATTCTAAACTGATGGCACATTTAACTCTGCCCCTAGCTCGGCTGATCTTCTCCTACAGGCTTTTCTTTAGAGTGCTAATGTAATGAGATTTGCAACATACTTAAAAACACCAATGCTGTCACCTTTGAAAAATACCCCCAATTCTATATTGGAAGCTGGTTGTAGTTTGAAGTGTTGTGGGGCGGGGGGGGTGGTTGCTTTCTTTCTCTTAATCAAAATTTAATTGGATGATTCTCCACGCCTATTTTTCAACCCTCTTTCGTGCTGTTATCACATTATGCTGAATTTTGCTTTAAGTTTCACTTGCTGTCGCCAATTAGCAAGATTTTTTTCACTTATCCCCGAAACCTTTTCTGGGTGTTTCTCATCATTATCTGTTCAGCCCCCATCCCACCCAAAGTTAAAAGAGTCCCAGGAGAATAAAATTTTTGAGTTGGATGCTTGGCAAAGCTTCCACGTGGCTGTGTTAAGCACCTAACTGTCGGTGGGTAAGGTTAAAATAACGAAGTGCTGTCAAGAAAAAGAGGAATTTCAGTAAGATATACACTGAGTGTGTAGCCCCAGGCAAAAATATTCTGAAGAGCAATAGTGACAAGTTCTTAACTAGGCATTTCATGCTGGACTAAGACAGCTCGGGCCAAGCGTTTAGAAGAGAATCAAAGGTTCCCGGTGCCATCTGTTCCAATGTATCTTCTCGCCTCCTCTCTTTTTATTTATTTTTTTCAACTTAGCCAAATTGCAGATACAGTGGTACCTCTACCTAAAAACCCCTCTACTTAAGAAATTTTCTAGATAAGAACCAGGGGCTCAAGATTTTTTTGCCCCTTCTTAAGAACCATTTCCTACTTACAAACCTGAGCCTCCGAAAACTGTAAGCGGAAAAGGCAGGGAGAAGCCTCCGTGGGGCCTCTCTAGGAATCTTCTGGGAGGAAACAGGGCCAGAAAAGGCAGGGAGAAGTCTAGGTGGGGCCTCTTTAGGAATCTCCAGGGAGGCAACAGGGCCGGAAAAGGCAGGGAGAAGTCTATGTGGGCCTCTTTAAGAATCTGCTGGGAAGAAACAGGGATGGAAAAGGCGTGGAGAAGCCTCCATGGGGCCTCTTTAGGAATATCCTGGGAGGAAACAGGGCCAGAAAAGGCGGGGAGAAGTCTACGTGGGGCCTCTTTAGGAATCTCCTGGGAGGAAACAGGGCCGGAAAAGGCGGTGAGAAGTCTACGTGGGGCCTCTTTAGGAATCTCCTGGGAGGAAACAGGGCCGGAAAAGGTGGGGAGAAGTCTATGTGGGCCTCTTTAGGAATCTCCTGGGAAGAAACAGGGTCAGAAAAGGCAGGGAGAAGCCTCCGTGGGGCCTCTTTAGGAATCTCCTGGGAGGAAACAGGGCCAGAAAAGACGAGGAGAAGCCTCCGTGGGGCCTCTCTAGGAATCTCCTGGGAGGAAACAGGGCCTCCACCCTCCCTGTGGTTTCCCCAATCGCACACATTATTTGCTTTTAGATTGATTCCTATGGGGAAAATCGCTTCTTCTTATAAACTTTTCCACTGAAAAACATGGCCACGGAACGAATTAAGTTCGTAAATAGAGGTACCGCTGTATCTTCTCGCCTCCTTTCTTTTTTCTTTTCTTTTCTTTTCCAATTTGGCCAAATTGCAGGTATCTTATATTTGGCTGCCTTCTGATTTGGTTTGGGTTGTGTTGTTCATGAGATCCTTAGCAGCTGAATCAGATACCCTCCTGAATGTCTTTTTGGCCATTGCTGTAGACAATCTGGCCAATGCACAAGAGTTGACCAAGGTGAGTGAGTGAGTGAATGAGAGAGGGAGAGAGCTGTGTAATCCTTTGTGAAGGAAGTAGATCAAGGTTAGGGTTAAGGTTAGTTCCAACTTACCTCGATGCTGGTTCGCTTCCTCCCGTGACACGTGGTCACACCTCATGGGTGTGTATGCGCAATAATGAAAATAGAAAATAATAATAATAATTAAAAAACAGGATTTCTGGATTTTTCCAAAATTGTGCAAAGACAGTCCTAGCTGCTGTAGTGATGTGTAGTATCAAATATTTAGTGCTTTTGCTAGACTCTTTAATAACTCTCCTTTAGTTATTTCCTGGAGTGTCTTTTATTCCAAAATCTTTTCGTTTCGGGAACACAGCCAGAAAGTATAATAATTCCAAAACATATACAGTGGTACTGAAAGGGTGTCTTTTTAAGAAAGAAAAGGGAGGGGCGGCTTGGAGGAGGAAAGATTTTGCAGAGAACAAGGTGCTTGCAAAGGCACTGAAAGGGTGTCTTTTGAAGAAAGAAAAGGGAGGGGCGCCCCCCTTGCCTTTCTTCCTTCCCACTCACCTTTTAGCCTAGCCTTGCTTCTTCCACCCGCCCCCTTTAGCTGCTCCTCCCTGCCCTCTGTTTGCCGCCCTTCTAAAGTTTGGGATTTTCCTGAAGGATTTGCACGCATTATTTGCTTTTACATTGATTCCTATGGGAAACATTGTTTCGTCTTACAAACTTTTCACCTTACGAACCTCCTCCTGGAACCAATTAAGTTCGTATGATGAGATACCACTGTATATGAATGTGCCGAAATGGATAGACTCACAATAGAGCTAAAGGGGTCGAAAAGATTCCGTTTATTATGAAACCTGGGAACAATGGTATCATTGGATTGGATGTAGGAAAAAAAGACAAGGCGTGAATCAAGTTTGTCTTTCTCTGCACCGTTGTTGTTCTCCTTTGCAGGATGAAGAAGAAATGGAAGAAGCCACCAACCAAAAACTTGCCTTGCAAAAGGTGAAGGAGGTGAAAGATGTCAGTCCCCTGTCAGCTGCTAACATTTCTATCACCGCGTAAGAGTTTATGGTGTTTGCCTATCTTATTCATCTGTTCTTCTTTCAATCAGGGGCCCCCCCAATCCCCGGTCCACTGGGCCACAGCATGCCACAAACTGGGCCACGTAAAGAAGGAAGCCCCATCCGTGAGATGTGGGCAGCACCCTTGAGCCGTGGTTTGCGCAGTGGTTAGAGGGCAGGATTGCAGGCTCCTTCTGCAATTTGGCAGATTGACTAGGTGGCTCAGTGGCTAAGACACCGAGCTTGTCATTCAGAAAGGCCAGCAGTTCGGCGGTTCGAATCCCTAGTACAGGTCTCCTGCGTGAGCAGGGGGGTTCGAATAGATGACCTCTAAGGTCCCTTCCAACTCCGTTACTGTCATTAAAGATCAGATCTACTCAGGTTGACTCAGCCTTAGAGTCGGGGTGGCACAGTGGTTAGAGTGCAGCACTGCAGGCTACTTCTGCTAACTGCTAGCTGTAGTTCAGCAGTTCAAATCTCACCACCGGCTCAAGGTTGACTTATCCTTCCATCCTTCCGAGGTGGGTCAACTGAGCACCCAGATTGTTGGGGGCAAGAGGCTGATTCTGTAAACCGCTTAGAGAAGGCTGTAAAAGCACCATGAAGCGGTATATAAGTCTAAATGCTAATGCCTTCCATCCTTCTGAGGCAGGTCAAATGAAGTTGCTATTACTCTAATGATCCTACAATCCCAGATCAATTGAGATGTGGAAAGGCTTCACTCCATGCGTTGTGGCTGATCCAACACTGGAGGTTTTGAAGAAGACACTGGACAGCCTATCTGTTTAACATAGGGTCACCTGCTTGAGCAGAGGGGGTTGGACTAAAAGACCTCTAAGGTTCGTTTCAGCTCTGTTATTCTGTTTGCCACTCAAGAGGAAGTCGTGGTAACTACATCGCCTTCTGTTCCTCAGCTGTCAGTCATTGTGTGGGAATGTCTTGCTTTAATGTGGCTTTACCAGATTAATAGAGTTGGAAGAGACTTTGCCAGGTCATCTAGTCCAACCCCTTGCCCAAGCAGGCGATCCTACACCTGCCTCTACCCAGGATTGAACTCACAACCTTCTGGGTATGTTCTCTTTGGGGTTTTTTTTTTTTCATTTCCCACATTCCACTTTCTCCTGTCAACATAACATGGACTTCTCAGTGGGTGCCTCCAGGGCTTTCTGTCTGTTTCAGAAAGCGGGTTTGGTATCTCTCACTCTCTCACTCTCCTTCTTTCTCTCTCTTTCTCATTCTCTCTCTCTCTCTCATTCTCTCCCTCTCATTCTCTCTCTCTCATTCTCTCTCTCTCTCATTCTCTCTCTCTCATTCTCTCTCTCTCTCTCATTCTCTCTCTCTCATTCTCTCTCTCTCTCATTCTCTCTCTCTCTCATTCTCTCTCTCTCTCATTCTCTCTCTCTCTCATTCTCTCTCTCTCTCTCATTCTCTCTCTCTCTCATTCTCTCTCTCTCTCCTTCTCTCTCTCTCCTTCTCTCTCTCTCTCCCCACCCTACTCTTTGCCAAATGCTTGCATCTTATACACCATGAAACGTGTTCATCTTAGACAGTCTCATGTTAGTTCACATGGCAGGTCGTTGGGTTGAGGTGGTGGTGCATCTCCATTGGGGTGAGAGCAATGCATTGCATTGAGGTGGCTTGTGAAGATGATCCAAAACTTTATTTAGTAAGAGGAAGACAACAAGGTGGTTGGACTTTCCTTTCCTTCCTTCCTTCCTCCCTCCCTCCCTCCCTTTTTTTCTCCTTCTTTCCCTCATTCCCTGCCTTTCTTTCCTTTCCCTTCCTTTTCCCCTTCCTTTCTCCTTCTTTCCTTCTTTCCCTCTTTCCCTCCCCTGTCCTTTCCTGTCCTTTCCTTCCCTCCTTCCTTTCTACCTCCACTCTTTCCTTTTTCCCTCTCTCCCTCCCTTCCCTTCCTTTCCTTTCCTTTCCTTTCCCCCTTCCTTCACCCCCACCACTTTTTCCTTGCACCCTCTCTTCCTCCCTTCCTTCCTCTCCACATCTCCTTCCCTCTCTCCTTCCCTCTCACCAACCAACCAACCAACCAATCAACCAACTCATCCCTCTCACTTTCTGCATTGAAAGTGTTCTCTGATCAGCTAAGCTTCAGTGATTAACTAAAATGTAGAATTGAGTGTTGTTTCTAGTTTTCACCTAAGTTAAAACTGAGTGCTTTTAAGGCTTGGACATTATGGGAGAGCGTGTGAGGAATTTGCTTATGAGAAAATAAAATAAAATGCAGCTCAAAGGAACCTCGGTTTAGGATTTTACTTGGGACCATACCATTGGAGCTTTGACCATGCTAACTCCTTCCATGAAATGTACTCTGGTCCTTCAAACTGAAAGTTTGATATATTCATGAGTTAGATCTCGAAATATCTTTCCTTCCTCCCATTTCCCTCCTTCAGGAAACAGGATGAAGTTAATTTTTTCCCAATGGTATGTGACTTGTTGTATAACATTCTAGCACCAGCTAAGGGATCCACTCCTTCCGTAGGTCCAATAGTTCTCTGAATTATCTAATTTATTGTCTAAAAACAGAACCCAACCCTACTCCCTCCTAGCACTGATGATGTAACCCAGTTGGTTCGTGAAACGTCTGGAAAGAAACAACAGAGAGCGAAGAGGCCACCACAGTCATCGCCCTCCTCTCCACAAATCCCACTCCCTTCTAACCCTGGTGATGTTACCTAGTTGGGGCATGAAAGGTCTGCAAGGGACTCCCCCCCCCCCCCCAGCTGAGAGAACATCAAGGACTCTGCAGTTCACTGATTTGAAACTCCACTCACATGGACCGACGTTTGGATGATAACAATGTTCACCAGGAAAAAGAGAGTGGAGAAACATCCAATTCCCCTCTCAAACTGTTGTTGTTTTATTTCTTTTTTAAAAAATTATTATTTTGCTTTATTCCCAAATTCTTATCCTGAAGTTTGCTTGATGTGGTTTCCTTCCAAATGCATGTTCCCTTCTCGGTCCTGGAATTTGTTAAATGCTCCCTCGATATTTCTCTCTCTCTCTTTCCCTCCCTTCCTTTTTTTTTCCTTTTAAAAGTTTTTTCCTGGGTTTCGTTTTCCCCTCTCACTTTTGTATTCTTTTGTTTCTCGCATGTGCAGTTTTGTAAAGCAAACTCGAGAGTCTGTATCTCGCAGCTCGTCGCTCTCCAGCGTAAATTCACCGTGAGTTGCCCTCCATATACAATATTCAATAAATGTAGCTTGTGCTATATATATAAATCAATGAACATTTTTGCGCCCCCCCCCAAAGAGACTTCCCTACCCTGTTTTCCCCCAGCTTTAAGTCCTCCCTTTCATTGTGGAAATTCATAATGGAGCATCAATTGGGCAACATAGGAGGGTTACCCGGAAAGTAAGGTTACAAGGCACATAACTCTCGCGGGGAATGTTTGGGGGGGGGAGTTAGTATTACTATTGTGTAGTGGGAAGCCAGTGGAAGAGAATGAACAGTGTCAGTGGACAGTAGATCATCGACTGGCATTGGGGTGAAGGTTAGAGATGAGCGTCCTCATTCCATTTCCCTCCAAGGGTGAAGTGTGTGCTGTAATACTCTACCTGAATGCTAAGGGCATGAACGCTGCTGCGATGGGTTCCCAAGATGCTTCCTGAAGCACACAACATTGACAGAGTCAGTGCCGCCCGAGGCTTTCTTGACCATTTCAAGATTGAAGGCGAGGCTTTTCTCAACTGTATAGTGACAGGAGATGAACGTTGGGCTCATCGCCCTATTCCAGAGAGCAAACGTCAATCAGTTCATTGGCACCATAACCATTCTCCTTCATCCCCAAGAATTCAAAACTCAGCAGTCGGCGAGAAAAGTCTTGGGCACCCGTCGTGCACAAATCTTGGGCACCCATGGCAGCAGCGTTCATGCCATTATTATTATTATTATTATTATTATTATTATTATTATTATTATTATTATTATTATTATTATTATGTCAGTACAACACAGCAAACGAGATCACTATGCTGGATTTCGTATTTCATCACCAGTCGGGCGCTTCCCAAGCACCTAGGACTGCGTGATGTAGCGGCGAATTATGTTTGCCGATCCCAGTAAAGCGGCCTTTTGCAATTGACAGATGGAGATTTTGTCAATTCCGATGGTTTTCAAATGTCCACTGAGATCCTTTGGTACTGCGCCCAGCGTGCCAAGTACCACTGGGACCACTTTCTTTGGCTTATGCCAGAGTCGTTGCAGCTCGATTTTTAGATCTTCGTATTTCACTAATTTCTCTAGCTACTTCTCCTCAATTCTGCTGTCCCCTGGGATTGCGATGTCGATGATCCATACTTTCTTTTTCTCCACGATCACAATGTCTGGTGTGTTATGCTTCGGAATTCGGTCAGTCTGAAGTCAGAAGTCCCACAGTAGTTTTGCTTGCTCATTTTCGACCACTTTTTCGGGCTTATGATCCCACTAGTTCTTTGCCACTGGTAAATGGTATTCGCCACTGGTATTTTATTATTATTATTATTATTATTATTATTATTATTATTATTATTATTAATAATAATTTATTAGATTTGTATGCCGTAATATGTAATATGAATGGTAGCGTATTACAGCACACACTTTGTACTTGGAGGGAAACAGAATGAGGACGCTCATCTCTAACCTTCCCTACAATGCCAGACAATGATCTACTGACCACGAGCACTGCTCATTCTCTTCCGTTGGCTTCCCGCTATACCAACTTCCCCCATGAACATTTTCCGCGAGAGCTACGTGCCTTCTAACCTTACTTTCCGGATAGCCCTCGTATCTCTGCCAACCTTTGTGAGTTGCTTCTGAGTATTCCCCACGTATGCTTCCTGTGCTGTTTTTCTTCTCTCCTGGCTCCACATCCATGCCCTTGCATGTTCTCTGTGGCCCGACTGTTCCTCTCCCTCTTCCCTTTTGCCGACTTTCTTTGTGGCTCTTCATGATTCCAATGAAAGGTTTGGTTCTCCTCTTTAGCCCTATTCAACAGATATTTTCTCCCCTTGTGTTTTCCCCTTCATCCGCTGATGATATAAAGTGTTGTGGTTCACCAGTAGCCAGCAGAGCAGGCAGCAGATTCGGACACAGTGAGAAGGTTGGGGAGGAACATGGGCCAGTCTTGGAGTCTGGGGAAGGCCCTGATGAGTGCTCTGCATCCGAGGAAGAGATAGAGCCAGGGCCATCTGCCAGTTATCAGCTGCCTTTGGAATCAGACATCAGCGAAGCAGAGGAACAGCTAGAGCCAGTTCCCAGGGTGTGCATCCAAAAAGTTGCCAGATGAAGGCAACAGCTGAAGAACAAGGGTCGACTTGGGTGTAAGGCCACAGGTGGATGATGAATGCCCCCTCCCAGAGGGAATAAGAGTGAACGGGAAGGGGAGTTTCCAGGAGACAATTAGTTCGCTTAATTGATTCTTGACTCTCAGAGATTCCTTGCCAGGTTTTGAAGATATCGGTTCGAGCCAGATAAGGTCTGTGACTGTTCATTCACCCTTGAAAGACTTTGCTGGATGTGAATGAGAAAAATTCACAGTAAACTTAATAAAAATGGATTTTTGTTGGGACAAGGAGTTGCTTCATGGCTTGTGGAATCCTAGTTCAGAAAAGAGAAAATCTCAAAGGTGGGACAACCTGCCAACAAGGGGAGGAAGGCTACTTTGAAGAGGTGGAATTAGACAGTAGCCCCTGATTATTAGACCTAGTCTGAACCAATACACAAGCAGTTGGAATATCCAAGCATTGGCAATTAGCTACCAACTTCAATTATTGTGATCAAAGACCAGTACAGATAACAAATGAAATCTGAGACAATGCCTGTCTTGGAGATGTTCCAAGATAGCAGTCCTTGGGTTGAATCCTGCCCCCCAGGAACTGACAGAGGGCAATCCATACCAGGAGCTTATAACACCTTAGAACAAGCCTGGTGGTGGAAGTCTGCAGTAAGAGGTCCCAAACTGTCTAAGTGATGTGCCGGTGCCTGGAGGCTGTTGGGGCCTGGATGGGTGTCAACAAACTCAAACTCAACCCTGAAAAGACGGAGTGGCTGTGGGTTTTGCCTCCCAAGGACAATTCTATCTGTCCGTCCATTACCCTGGGGGGGAATTATTGACCCCCTCAGAGAGGGTCCGCAACTTGGGCGTCCTCCTCGATCCACAGCTCACATTAGAAAAACACCTTTCAGCTGTGGCGAGGGGGGCGTTTGCCCAGGTTCGCCTGGTGCGCCAGTTGCGGCCCTATTTGGACCGGGAGTCATTGCTCACAGTCACTCATGCCCTCATCACCTCGAGGCTCGACTACTGTAACGCTCTCTACATGGGGCTACCTTTGAAAAGTGTTCGGAAACTTCAGATCGTGCAGAATGCAGCTGCGAGAGCAATTATGGGCTTCTCCAAGTATGCCCATATCACTCCAACACTCCGCAGTCTGCATTGGTTGCCGATCAGTTTCCGGTCACAATTCAAAGTGTTGGTTATGACCTATAAAGCCCTTCATGGCACCGGACCAGAATATCTTCGGGACCGCCTCCTGCCGCACGAATCCCAGCGACCGGTTAGGTCCCACAGAGTTGGCCTTCTCCGGGTCCCGTCGACTAAACAATGTTGTCTGGCGGGACCCAGGGGAAGAGCCTTCTCTGTGGGGGCCCCGACCCTCTGGAACCAGCTCCCCCCTGAGATTAGAATTGCCCCCACCCTCCCTGCCTTTCAAACACTCCTTAAGACCCACCTCTGCCATCAGGCATGGGAGAACTAAAACACCTCCCCCTTGCCCATGTTGTTTTGTTGATTGATTGACTGTGTGCCTGTTTTTATATATACTGTTTTTATGAGATTACTAATTTTAAATTGTAATTAGATTGGTGGGCATTGGATTTGGTATTATGTACTGTGCTGTTTTTTTTTATTATTGTTGTGAGCCGCCCCGAGTTTGCGGAGAGGGGCGGCATATAAATCCAATAAATCTAATCTAATCTAATCTAAGAATCTTTGAATAGGTCTTTGTGTTGAGGAGATTCAAGGGTTGAGGTTATTTCGCACGAGACCTCTTCTTCTCAGTCGTGACTCAGAGATGTGATATTTTCAATGTGAATCATCAGGGAATGAAGCCACTTGTTCCTGATTTTTATCTTGGTGTCTTCTGGAAAATACTGTTTTAGTTCATCGATAGGAACTTTCTTGAGGCTGCAGTGCCATGGCCCCAAGCAAAATTGCCAACGTTTTTTGGGCTCTTCCTATCTGAGTATTGAAAGTGATGCAGTGGCTCAGTGGCTAAGATGCTGAGCTTGCCAATCAGAAAGATCAGCAGGTCATTGGCCATGTAAAGGAATGAGCTCCAACTACTTGTTCCAGCTTCTGTTATAGTGCTGTTCTGTTATAGATTCTCCTACAAGGTTTTAATTTTGTCATTGTGTATTTCTTTGTTCTGCAATTTGCTTTGAGGGTTTGATATCCTCTGAACGACTTGCGATGTGGATGCTGAGTGTGGGCTGTTTTGTAACTCAGTTCAACAAGAGATACAAATTGGGGTCCCAACCTCCCATCAGTTGGGGGGTAACCGATGGTTTTCCTTCCAGAATTCTGCCTAAAGGGTAAGCTAGCATATCATGAGTCCATGCAGGTTTGCAGGTTTCAAGAGAGAAAAAGAAAATATTATAAAGAACTGTTGCAGGAATTGGGTAGGTCTAGTTTAATGAAAAATAAGGAATTGGGGTGACATTGCATTGCATTGCATTGCATTGCATTGCATTGCATTGCATTGTAGTTAGTTAGTTAGTTAGTTAGTTAGTTAGTTAGTTAGTTAGTTAGTTCAATACACAATAATACACAATGAAGGTAATAGAGGACACCTTCGAGGAAATAGAATTAGAGAAAGGATAGAAGAGAGAGTATAGGATAAAATAATCAATGAGAGAATAGAAGAAAGATAGAGGGATAGAAGAGAAGATATATGGGATATAGGAGAGACAATAGGACAGGGGTCGGAAGGCACTCTAGTGCACATGCACGCCCCTTACTGACCTCTTAGGAATCTGGAGAGGTCAACTGTGGACAGTCTAAGGCCATGGACAGTCTATGGAGAGGGGCGGCATACAAATCTAATAAATAATAATAATAATAATAATAATAATAATAATAATAATAATAATAATAATAAAATGTTGGTGGTTATGGGATGATACTACGGAGTCCGGTAATGAGTTCCACGCTTCAACAACTCTATTACTAAAGTCATGATGGCAGCCTTCCAATATCTCAGAGGTTGTCACAAAGAAGTGGGAGTCAACTTGTTGACTTTGGTGGTGCAGTGTTAGAGTGCAATACTGTAAACTACTTTTAAAAAAATAATCTTTATTAAGTTTCTACATATGAAAATAGATAGAAAAGAAAAACAATTTAAATAAACAGAACACACAAAGAAAAAAAGAAAGGAAAAAAACCCAAGATAGACAGACAAATGAGCATATAAACTTAAACAACATAAAATGTATTAAGTTTCAGTGGTGTTCTATATATGCACATAGACAGTTACACAAACTACTTCTGCTGATCACCAGCTGCTAGCAGTTTGGCAGATCGAATCTCAGTAGGCTCAAGGTTGACTCATCCTTCCATCCTTCCGAGGTGGGTAAAATGAGGACCCGGATTGTTGGGGGCAAGAGGCTGACTCTCTGTAATACCGCTTAGAGAGGGCTGTAAAGCACTATGAAGTGGTATATAATAATAATAATTAATAATAATAATTTATTAGATTTGTATGCCTCCCCTCTCCGAAGACTCGGGCCGGCTCACAACAATAATAAAAAACAATATTACACTGGAACAAATCTAATATTGGAAAAGAAAAGACATATAAAACCCCATCATTTAAAACCAAACAACACATACATACCAAACATAAAATATAAAAGCCTGGGGAGGTGTCTCAGTTCCCCCATAACTGGCGATATAGGTGGGTCTTGAGTAATTTGTGAAAGACAAGGAGGGTGGGGGCCGTTCTCATCTCCGGGGGGAGTTGATTCCAGAGGGCCGGGGCCACCACAGAGAAAGCTCTTCCCCTGGGTCCCACCAACGGGACCCGGAGAAGGCCAACTCTGGGGGACCTTATCGGCCGCTGGGATTCGTGCGGTAGAAGGCTGTTCCGGAGGTATTATGGTCCATTGCCACGTAGGGCTTTAAAGGTCATTACCAACACTTTGAATTGTGACCGGAAACTGATCGGCAGCCAGTGCAGGCTACGGAGTCTAAATGCTATTGCTATTGTTCTCCAAAGCATCTGAAGGCTGGACAAGAAGCAACGGATGGAAACTAATCAATGAGAGAAGCAACCTAGAACTAAGGAGGAATTTCCTGATATTTATCAGTGGAATGGCTTGCACAACTCCAGAAGTTGTGAGTGCAACAACACTGGAGACTTTTAAGAAGAGATTGGACAACCAGTTGTCTGAAGCGGTATAGGGTATTATAGCGTTTCCTGCTTAAGCAGGGGTTGGACTAGAAGACCTCCAAGGTCCCCCCGGCTCTGTTATTTGGCCATTATTTTTAAGAGAAAAATTTCCCTTCTCTCCTCCTAGATGCCAATCTCAGGAAAATTTCCCTTGCATTTACTTCCTCATGCAAGAGAAATCATTGTTATGTCCCCGTTACTCAGAATAAAATTGAGTTATTGAAAAATTGATGAGCGGAGTCTGGCGTTCATACTTCCCATCATTTGATTAATTTAATTACCTCTCCCTTGCTAAGTAGGTTTCATAGCGTTTAATGTATCTATTTTTTTTTAAAAAAATCATAAATGGGTTATTTCATGATGATGATTAGAAATTCATCACGAACTGCCACGGATTCCTTAGAGTTAAGACTTGCTCGGGTTTTTAATATGCATCTTTCTGGTATATTCCAATTTGATTGCTATTCCTTGACATCTTTCCCTTTTTAAATGTTTAAGTACAATAATAAGTCCACAAAACAACTTTTCCAAGGATCTTTTCAGCAATGGGGTTATATTGAGTGAGGAGTGGGATGTCTTGCCCTTGAAAAAGATTAGAAAAAAAATCTCTCCTTCATTTAGTCTTTCAGCAGATAGAAAACAGTAGAGGATTGTGAAAATCTTTTGTGCTCCAGCTGCAGCTGAAATACCTGTTTTGGAAAAAAAAACCAGATTCTACCTGGATGTTGAGACTCTAGAAAGAGTGCAGAGAAGAGCAACAAAGATGATTAGGGGACTGGAGGCTAAAATATATGAAGAATGGTTGCAGGAACTGGGCATGGCTAGTTTAATGAAAAGAAGGACTAGGGCAGACATGACAGCAGTCTTCCAATATCTCAGGGGTTGCCACAAAGAAGAGGGAGTCAACCTATTCTCCAAAGCACCTGAGGGTAGGACAAGAAGCAATGGGTGGAAACTAATCAAAGAGAGAAGCAACTAAGGAGAAATTTCCTGAGAATTAGAACAATTGATCAGTGGAACAGCTTGCTTCCAGAAGTTGTCACTGCTCCAACACTGGAAGTTTTTAAGAAGATGTTGTATAACTATTTGTCTGAAGTAGTGTAGTAGTGTAAAACAAGAAGCAATGGGTGGAAACTAAACAAGGAGAGAAGTAACTTAGAACTAAGGAGAAATTTCCTGACTGCCAGTGGAACTACTTGCCTCCAGAAGTTGTGAATGCTTCAACATTGGAATTTTTAAGAAGATGTTGGATAACCCTTTGTCTGAAGTGGTGTATGGTTTCCTGCCTAAGCAGCAGGTTGGATTAAAAGACCTCCAAGGTCCCTTCCAACCCTGTTGTTGTTGTTATCATCATTATCATTATTACTATTAGACAGGAAGTGAGGTGCAATTGAAACACGAGATAGAAAGCAGAAAACCCAATTTGCTTTTTCTCATGGGAGA
The DNA here is from genome assembly GCF_031021105.1 of Erythrolamprus reginae. NCBI lineage: Eukaryota > Metazoa > Chordata > Lepidosauria > Squamata > Dipsadidae > Erythrolamprus > Erythrolamprus reginae. The sequence continues at coordinate 6,718,624 of NC_091957.1, forward strand.
AAACAACCTTTTCTTCAAAATTCTGTTAGGAATAGAATTTATTTTCACCTCTAAAGCTTGTTGCCACTTGATATATTTCCTGATGATTGAAGAGTGCTGGGAGACAGTAGATGCTGGGGTTCCGTTGCTGGGAAGATTTATTCCCAGGGATTTTTTTCAAAAAAAAAATAAAATCTCCATCAAAGAAGAGAGGAGTTAGTGGAAGATTTTTTTGCAGCTGAGAAAATGGTCTGTGGAGTGACATTAAATCCTGGATACTAGGAATATTTTGATCCTCAAAGTAAGGGGATTCTGTATAGATCTGAGGGATCCCTGCTAGTACTGATGATGTTATCTAGTTTGGGTCATGAAACTTCTACTAGAAACCCACCAAGCTCCACAGACCCCTCAAAGTTGCAAATATTCTCCTTTACGGTACAGATCTGCTTGAGGAAAGTTAGTGCTTTTTCTTTAGAGAGCCTTGGTGGCACAGTGGTTAGAGTGCGGTACTGAAAGATATTTCTGCTGATCACAAGCTGCCAATAGTTTGGCAGATCGAATCTCAGTAGGCTCAAGGTTGACTCAGCCTTCCATCCTTCCAAGGTCGGTAAAATGAGGACCTAGATTGTTGGGGGCAAGAGGTTGACTCTTTGTAAACTGCTTAGAGAGGGCTGGAAAGCACTGTGAAGTGGTATATAAGTCTACGTCTACATGCTACTTCATCTGTTTGGGGGTATCTTCTTCATTGCTATGGCCGATATTCCAACGGCGCTTTGTTTCAAAAGGCAATGGGACTTTGTTGTTTTTTTTCCTGATGACATTTCGCTTCTCATTCAAAAACTGGAAAAAAAAGTTTCTCAGATGAGAAGCGAAAGTCCACTTTATCAGAGTTTGTTGCAAAAAGTTAAATCTGGAAAACGCACACACAGGCAGACTGATGCAGCGGTATTGATTTAAATAAGAAACTTCTTTATATACAAGAATAACAGACGAGTATTAACAATGCCAGTAGCAGAGTTCTTCTTTTAACGTAACAGCAGTTACAGGTGAACACACAGGCAGGAGAGATCAGTTAGTTAATTTCATTTTCAGAGTTCAGAGTGGACTGAGCCACGGCCAGCCTTCTAGCTTCAGTTTCGATTCTCTGCACAGACTCGGATGTTGTTTAGCTCTCATTGACTGACCTTGTTACCATAGTTCCCTCTAAGCTGAGCAGGTGAGCCATCGCTCACTTAAAAATCATCATCAACTCAGAGTTTTCCAAACCTGCCCAGAAGCCGAGAGGGAAATTTTATTATTATTTCTGTGTCGCCCAGTCCCGAAGGGACTGCCGCTCAGACACTATACTTTTCCGCCCACCCCCCAAAGAATTTAGAGAGAACACTGCTTGTTACCGTTGGCTCTCCCAGTTCATGAATAATCAAACAGTTGCCTTTTGAAAAAAGGTATTTTTGGGACAACCATAACTTGGACGACTGAAAATCTCTACAGTCAATGTTTTCTCTCAACTTTCAGAGAGAGACCAGAAATCCCAGATGAAAGTTCTGTTGTTGGCTTTGTCATATACGATGGTGCCGCCAACTCTAATCCTTGTTCCTTTCCTCCCCTTTGTCCTCTTCCCTTTCCACGTTCCTCTCTTTCTCTCTCTTCTGTAGCAAACAGCAGAATGCCTCCAAATCTAAATCTGTGTGGGAACAGAGGACAAGCCAGCTCCGCGTCTACAACTTCCGCACCAGTTGTGAAGCCTTGTACAACGAGCTGGACCCAGAAGACAAGGTTCGCTATGCGACCAACCTCCACATCCGTCCAGATATGAAGACTCACATGGACCGACCTCTGGTGGTGGAGCCGAGGAGCGAAGGCCGTAGCAGCAACGCCAATGCTGTGAGCCCTGTGGAGGGCCAGGAGGGCCAGGAGACCTTGGACCAGATGAAGGCTCCACCGCCTGAGAACAATGAGGTTGTGAGGAAACACCACCGGCATCGTGAGAAGGAGAAGACGGGAGACACGGATAAAAGCAGCACTGTTAAGGAAGAGAACGGGGAACTGGGTGGCATTAACAACAAGGATGAACGCCACCGGCCATACCGGAGTCGCAGCAAAGAGGTGGGCGAAGGAGGCGGGAAGGAAGGGAAGAGCGAACGCAACCGAAGCCAGGAGGGAGGGAGGCATCACCACCGCCGGGGGTCCATCGAAGAAGGCGTGGAGAGGGAGCATCGACGCCACCGCGGCCATCGGCATCCGGTTGAGCGACAAGTCAAAGAAGGCAACGGAGCCATCAACGGGACCAAGACCGAACGGCGTTCTCGTCATCGAGGAGGGTCAAGGCCGGGCAACCGAGAAGGGGAGCCTGGCTCCAAAGGGGAGGGAGGTGAAGAACCCCACAGGCGGCACAAGATACGGCACAAGGCTCTCTCTACCTACGAGTCGGTGGACAAGGAGAACGGAGAGAAAGAAGGAGAGTTGGGGAAAAAGGATCTCAAGAACGCCCAGCCAAGGTGAGTTGGCTAAGATAAGGAGTCGCAGAGGATTGGGTGTGGTTGTGTGAGCGGTGGGGAGCTTCGATTTATAACAACGGATGTGGACCAGCATCGTGAAAAGCTCCTTGTAAAGATTCTGGGTGATTTGGGGTTTTTTTTTTAATAAAAATGAGTTCCTGAGAAATAAAAACACTCAATCATCAAAATGAAAGAGAGAGAGAGAAAAAAGAGAGAATTCTGGGTCTGTTGCCAAATATCACCAGGTGACAATTACAATATCCTGGCCTCCTCCACAGGCTGGCTTTTGAAATGACTGGCCTGCATTTTTGGCAAAATTTGTGGTGATAATTTTAAAAAGCTTTTAGGGGTTGCTGTAAAGTTGCAATTTTGATCTGCATTCCTAGCTGTGAGATTTGTAACTTTAATTCTTCAGACAACCTTCCCTCCCTCCCTTCCCCCTCCTTCCTTCCTTCCTTCTTTCTTTTTTCTTTCTTTCTTTTTTCTTCTTTCTATCTTTCTATATTTCTTTCTATTTTTATCTTTCTCTTTTTCTCTTTCTCTTTCTCTTTTTCTCTTTCTCTTTCTCTTTTTATCTTTCTTTTCCTTTCTTCCTTCTTTCTTTTTTCTTTCTTTCTTTCTTTTTTCTTCTTTCTATCTTTCTATCTTTCTTTCTCTTTTTCTCTTTCTCTTTTTCTCTTTCTCTTTTTCTCTTTCTCTTTCTCTTTTTCTCTTTCTCTTATCTCTTTCTTTTCCTTCCTTCCTTCCTTCTTTTTTCTTTCTTTTTTCTTCTTTCTATCTTTCTATCTTTCTTTCTATTTTTATCTTTCTCTTTCTCTTTTTATCTTTCTCTTTCTCTTTTTATCTTTCTTTTCCTTTCTTCCTTCTTTCTTTTTTCTTTCTTTCTTTTTTCTTCTTTCTATCTTTCTTTCTCTTTTTCTCTTTCTCTTTTTCTCTTTCTCTTTTTCTCTTTCTCTTTTTCGCTTTCTCTTTTTCTCTTTCTCTTTTTCTCTTTCTCTTATCTCTTTCTTTTCCTTCCTTCCTTCCTTCCTTCTCTCTCTCCTGTGTGTGTATTATTTATTTTATTACTTATTAAACAAATTGATATGGCCGCTCAACTCACACATAGACGACTCCTTTCAATTTACCTACCTACCCTTCCGAGCATCCGTATTTTCAAAATGACAGCTTATATTCTGTTTGGAGCTCCAATATCCATCAAGCACACAAGTGAACTGCAGAATAACAGTTGAATCAAATGCAAAGCGGCAATAGTGTGTGTGTGTGCATCTCTCTCTCTCTCTGTGTGAACACAGGGGAGATGTGACACATCAAAGACAGACTTGTGATTTGGGAGGTGGGATCTACTTTCTCCCTAAAAGTTCACCTGCTGTGATAAGCAGCATTTAAACATACAAATTTACAGCAAAATCACCGCAAGGTCTCATTTTCGGTTAATGCCATCTATTAAGTTCCTGAGGAATTAGAATTTCTTTTTCTTACCACCCAATGGTCATGCTAGTCGATGGTCAACAATCCCCGGAAGTCTAATTTTCTAATAAGAGGGGAGGGAATCCGAATTTCTCTCCTGAAGATTATTGGAGGGGGGGGGGGACGACTTCCAGCAGATTTTAAGTTCTACCAATAAAGAAGAATATTTGCAGCTCAGGATGGAAATGATGGCCGTTTGGTGCTCTCTGAGCTTGGTTGTTTTCTTGCATATGTTTCATGACAGTGTCGGTCTGGTTCGGTTCTGCAACCCAACAAGACCGACACAGACTTCGGAGGAGAATCAGAACTGCAGAAAAGCAATTGCTGCCAACCTGCCTTCCATTGAGGACCTGTATACTGCACAAGTCAAAAAGAGGGCTGTGAAAATATTTACTGACCCATCACACCCAGGACACAATTGTTTCAACTCCTACCCTCAAAACGTCACTATAGAGCACTGCACACCAAGACAACTAGACACAAGAACAGTTTTTTCCTGAATGCCATCACTCTGCTAAACAAATAATTCCCTCAACACTGTCAAACTATTTACTAAGTCTGCACTACTATTACTACTAGTTTTTTCTCATCATTCTTATCACCCTTTTCCTTCCGCTTAGGCCTTTAGGACTGTAACCTGTTGCTTGTATTCTTAAGATTTTTATTAATATTGATTGTTTCTTCATTGCTTATTTGACCCCTGTGACAATCATTAAATGTTGTACCACATAATTCTTGACAAATAGAAACATAGAAACATAGAAAATTGATGGCAGAAAAAGACCTCATGGTCCATCTAGTCTGCCCTTATACTATTTCCTGTATTTTATCTTAGGATGGATATATGTTTATCCCAGGCATGTTTAAATTCAGTTACTGTGGATTTACCAACCACGTCTGCTGGAAGTTTGTTACAAGCCTCTACTACTCTTTCAGTCAAATCATATTTATTTATTTTATTTATTTATTGTTAGAGTAGAAAGGGACCATGGAGGTCATCAAGTCCAACCCCCTGCCTGAGCAGGAATCCTAAAGCACCCCAGCCAAGTGGCAGTGCAATTTCCTCTTGAAAGTGTCCAGAGTTGGGGAGTTCACAACCTCTGCAGACAGGTTGTTCCAATGGTTGATCGCTCTGACCGTCAGAAAGTTCTTCCTTACTTCTAGGTTGAATCTCTCCTTGGTCAGCTTCCAGCTGTTGTTCCTCGTCCGTCCCTCTGGTACTCTGGAGAATAGAGTGACCCCCTCCTCTCTGTGGCAACCCCTCATATACCTGTATACAGCTATCATGTCCCCTCTGGCCCTCCTTTTCTCTAGGCTATCCATGCCCAGTTCCCGCAATATTTTCCCACATATTTTCTCACATTGCTTCTGATCTTATCAGGAAAGAGTTAATAAACTAATTCGGTTTAATCTGGAGGACAGAAGGAAAAGGGGGGACACGATCAAAACATTTAAATATGTTCAAGGGTTAAATAAGGTTCAGGAGGGAAGTGTTTTTTAATAGGAAAGTGAACACAAGAACAAGGGGGAACAATCTGAGGTTAGTTGGGGGGAAGATCAAAAGCAATGTGAGAAAATATTATTTGACTGAAAGAGGAGTAGATGCTTGGAACAAACTTCCAGTAGATGTAGTTGGTCAATCCACACATGCCTGGGATAAACATATATATCCATCCTAAGATAAAATACAGGAAATATTTTGTTTATTTATTTATTTATTCATTCATTTGTCCAATACACAAATACATAGGAAGAAAAATAGACATGTAGTAATATATATAAGGGTAAAGTGAACTTAGAGGAGAGGAAATATGAAAGAAAGAAAATATATATGATAAGCGAGAGAAAGGAAAGAGAATTGGACAGGGGACAAAAGGCACACCAGTGCACTTATGTACGCCCCTTAAATAGTCTAAGGGCAGATTAGATGGACCATGAGGTCTTTTTCTGCCGCCAATCTTCTATGTTTCTATGTTTCTGCTAGCTTAAAGAAGCTGTTGCCAGTGAGCCAAAACATTTGCATGGAAGAAATGAGATCAGCCTCAACTCTATTCTTGCTCTCCAGGGAAAGCCAATGTGACACCGAAGCAGGCATCAGTGTGACCGTGGTCCCTTTACACACCTTGCCCAGCACCTGTCTTCAGAGGGTACCTGAGCAGCCGGAGGATGCAGATAACCAGAAGAACGTCACCCGAATGGCTCAACCATCTTTGGACAAATCCGCCCCTGTCAACATTCCGGTCACCGTCACCGCTCCACCTGGGGAGGCTTCCGTCATACCAAGTGAGTGTTTCTAACATCAGAAGCCCTTTATGAGCTCTGGTGGCGCAATGGTTAGAGTACAGGACTGCAGGGCTACTTCTGTTCTGACTGCTGGCTGCCTGCAATTTGGCAGGTTGAATCTCCCCAGGATCAAGGTTGACTCAGCCTCCCGTCCTTCCGAGATGGGTCAAATGAGGACCCAGATTGCTGGGGGCAACAGGCTGTAAACTGCTTAGAGAGGGCTGTAAAAGCACTATGAAGTGGTATATACGTCTAAGTGCTATTGCTATTGCTATTGCTATCTATCTATCTATCTATCTATCTATCTATCTATCTATCTATCTATCTATGTACATCTACCTACCTACTTACCTATCTATCTATCTATCTATCTATCTATCTATCTATCTATCTATCTATCTATCTATCTACATCTACCTACCTACCTACCTACATATCTACTAATCTAATCTACTCTACTCTACTCTACTCTACTCTACTCTACTCTATCTATCTATCTATCTATCTATCTATCTATCTATCTATCTATCTATCTATCTATCTATGTACATCTATCTATCTATCTATCTATCTATCTATCTATCTATCTATCTATCTATCTATCTATGTACATCTATCTATCTATCTATCTATCTATCTATCTATCTATGTACATCTACCTATCTATCTATCTATCTATCTATCTATCTATCTATCTATGTACATCTACCTATCTATCTATCTATCTATCTATCTATCTATCTATCTATCTATGTACATCTATCTATCTATCTATCTATCTATCTATCTATCTATCTATCTATCTATCTATCTATCTATCTATGTACATCTATCTATCTATCTATCTATCTATCTATCTATCTATCTATCTATCTATCTATGTACATCTACCTATCTATCTATCTATCTATCTATCTATCTATCTATCTATCTATCTATCTATCTATCTATCTATTCTGCCCACTGCCAGGAGTTCAATCCTGACTCAAAGTTGACTCAACCTTCCATCCTTCCGAGGTGGGTACAATGAGGACCCAGATTGCTGGTGGCAATTATGCTGACTCTGTACACCAGTTCAGTTGGGTTTTATTCAAAAAATAGAAGTGGCTATTTTGTTCTTGGCCACAGCAACAAAATATTATGCTCTCACTCTATTCAGAAGTTCTCATTTTGAGATGTAGTGTTGTCTTTGTCAACCCTTTAGTGAACAACATTGAATTTGAAGCCAAAATGGAAGAGAAGAAGGACATAGATGCTGAAGAAGAGGGGACCACCATTATACCCAAGCCGATCCTTCCCTACAGTTCCATGTTCGTCTTAAGTCCAACCAACCCGTAAGTCGTCCTTTCTTAATCAGGGATTCAGGAGGGACTTGCTTAGAGGAAGGTAGGGGAGCCCTGATGTCTCTTGATAAGCCAAATGTGTTTATTCTTCTGAACAAAGGCGGGTCCTTCCTTATTTTGGAAGTACCCCAAACCCATTTTAAGGCAGATAGGTAAGTAGGTAGGTGGATGGATATATGGATGGATGGATGGATAGATGATAGATAGATAGATAGATGATAGATAGATGATAGATAGATGATAGATAGATTGATTGATTGATTAGATAGGTAGATAGGTAGATAGGTAGGTAGGTAGATAGATAAATGATAGATAGATAGATTAGATAGGTAGATAGGTAGATAGGTAGGTAGATAGATAGATGATAGATAGATAGATAGATAAATAGATAGATTAATAGATAGATAGATAGATAGATAGATAGATAAATAGATTAGATAGATAGATAAATAGATAGATAGATAGATAGATTAATAGATAGATTAATAGATAGATTAATAGATAGATTAATAGATAGATAGATAGATAGATAGATAGATAGATAGATTAATAGATAGATTGATAGATAGATTGATAGATAGATAGATAGATAGATAGATAGATAGATAGATAGATAGACAGCTGTAGCTGATACATAAATGTAAATGGTAGATTGAAAGATAGATAGACAGATGTAGATGATAGATGGTGATAAATAGATAAATGATGTATAGATAATGATGTATCAAATTTCTGATAGCCAACATGGTTGCTCTGATCCGGCCCTGTGCGATGAGGCCCACACCTTCCTTGACTTTTCCTCTGTCGCTCCTCTCTTTGGCTCCTCTGCAGGATCCGGTGCCTCTGTCACTACATTGTCAACATGCGTTACTTCGAGATGGTCATCCTCTTCGTTATCGCACTCAGCAGCATTGCCCTGGCCGCCGAGGACCCTGTTCAAGCGGAGTCACCCAGAAATGAGGTGAGAGATGAGAGTTCAGGATGAATTGTGGGATGCTGTCCAACTCTAGAGGAAGGTCTCTGCATTGGGATGGATTTGAAAATTGCAATAGCACTTAGATTTATATACCACTTTCTAAATTATCTGCTTTACAGAGCCAGCATTGCTTAGGATAGGGTCTAGTAGGGTAGGGTAGAGTAGAATGGAATGGAATGGATTGGAATGGAACGGAACAGCAATAGCAATAGCCCTTAGACATCTTATCACTTCATAGTACTTTACAACCTGAAAGAATTTATAGTCAGTGTATGTATGTTTTTATTTATTTATTTATTTATTTATTTATTTATTTATTTACTTACTTACTTACTTACTTACTTACTTACTTACTTACTTAATTTATTTATTTATTTAATTTATTCAATTCATTCATTCATTCATTCATTCATTTATTTGATTTTTAAGCCTTCATTCATTCATTCATTCATTCATTCATTTATTTGATTTTTAAGCCTTCTCCTTAGACTCAGGGCGGCTTACAACATGTTAGCAATAGCACTTTTTTAACAGAGCCAGCCTGTTGCCCCCACAATTCGGGTTCTCATTTTACCCACCTCGGAAGAATGGAAGGCTGAGTCAACCTTGAGCCGGTGATGAGATTTGAACCGCTGACCTTCAGATCTACAAGTCGGCTTCAGTGGCCTGTAGTACAGCACTCTACCTGCTGCGCCACCCCGGCTCATTGCCCCCAACAATCTGAGTACTCATTTGTCTGATCTTGGAAGGATGGAAGGCTGAGTCAACCTTGAACTGGTCAGGATTGAATTGCTAGCAGTGGGCAGAGTCAGCCTGCAATACTGCATTCTAACCACTTTGCCATCACTGGAAGGAAGGGAAGGAGGGAGGGAGGGAGGCAGGGAGGGAGGGAGGGAGGGAGGAATGAAGGAAGGAAGGAAGGAGAAGAGAAAGAAAGAAGGAAGCAATAGCATTTATATACTGCTTCACAGTGCTTTATAGCCCTCTCTAAGCGGTTTACAGAGTCAAACTATTGCCCTCAACAATCTGGGTCCTCATTCTATCAACCTTCAAAGGATGGAAGACTGAGTCAACCTCGAGCCGGTCAGGATCAAACTGCTGAACCTCTGGCAATCAGGAGTCTGCAGAATTAGCCTGCAATGCTGCACCCTAACCACTATACCACCACGGCTCTCCACCTTGCCTTCTTCTGCATATTTCTTAGGTCCCTGTTTTCAGGCACTCGACCTGCAGTTTTCAGCTGCTGGAGTGTGGGATGGAGATGGAACTGATTCCTGTTGCCAAGACAACCAGGCCACCAAATATGGATCTGAAAGGGGATGCAATTGCTTTTCGGTGCATATCACCATTTTCTGACAGATAGGGATGCCTCTTGAGATCTTCATGGGTGGCTTACAAAGAATGGCCAGTTGATTGTTTTTCAAAAGTGGCTTCTGTCTAGAATGCCCGACCAAGCACCAGTGGATACCAATAGCAATAGCAGGTAGATTTATATACTGCTTCGTAGTGCTTTGCAGCCCTGTCTAAGTGGTTTACAGGATCAGCATACTGTCCGCAACAATCTAGGTCCTCATTGCAACCAACTCTGGAAGGATGGGAGGCTGAGTCAACCTTGATCGGTCAGGATCGAACTGCTGACACTGGGCAGAATCAGTCTGTAATACTTTGCCTTCTAACCACTCATGACCATGACTCCTAATTCAGCATCCAATCAGATATAGCAATAGCACTTAGACTTCTAGACTGCTTCACAGTGCCTTGAAGCCCTCTCAGCAATTTACAGAGTCACTATATTGCCCCCCAACAAACTAGGTCCTCCTTTTACCAACCTCAAAAAAGTGGAAGGCTCAGCCAACTTTGAGCTGGTCAGGATTGAACTGGTGGCAGTCGGCAGAATTAGCCTGCAATACTGCATTCTAACCACTGCGCCACCATGGCTGTTGTGGTTGGCTCTGGCCCAGCTCCTGCCCCAAGGAATGTGGAGGTGGATATGGGGAAAACATCCACATGCCGTAGGCCTGTTTTGCTCCCGATAGAATATCACGAAGAAGACTCCTCTGACAAAGGAAGGGTGAGTGGCAGGGAAGAGGGGAGTTTGGCAGACAGCCCAGGAGGAGATCAATCATCCTTATCATCCCTGGATTCTGAACAAGAACTTATGACGGATCCACACATGCGTAGAGTGATGCATAGGAGAGAACAACTGAAGGATTATTACAGGAGATAAGTGAAGCCACCTGTGGTTGGGTGGGGCTGCTGTACTTAGTACTACAGATAAAAAGAGCAGCGTGCTGGTTTAGCCTCGTGGAAGTTTATCTGATTCATAGTTTTGTCAAGATCGTGGTTTTGCTGTTTCCTTGTTCAAGACTGCGTATGGACTTTCTGGACTTTGGAATTGGACTCAATTTCCCAGTTACTGGGTGAGAAATTGGATTGCATTTAACCTGTGCCTTGTGTGTACCAGAAAATCCCTTTGACATTTAAAAAGGGAGTTTTTTCTGCTTTTCTGTTGATAAAGACTTTTGGTTTTCTTTCTATCGTGTGGTGTGTGTCTTTTTGGACTAATTACCCTGTAATTACGGGCGGTTGGGACACGCCGGCAGAACAGCTATCAATGCTACAAACACCATCTCCTAACTTGATCCTTTAAGACTACAGCATGTCTCAGATCTTAGAGCAATACAGATGATGAAACATCCCCATGGAAGAAATCTATACGATTCTTTACAATATAATTTATATAAAATGAGCCAAGGTGGCCCAGTGGTTAGAGTGCAGTACTTCTGCATGCTGGATTCCTGCAATTTAGCAGTTCAAACCTTACCAGGCTCAAAGTTGATTCAGCCTTCCATCCTTCCGAGGTGGGTAAAATGAGATGGCTGACTGTAAACCGCTTAGAGAGGGCTGTAAACACAATCCTGGGTCTAGAAAGCTTAAAACTACGACGCCTTAAACATGATCTAAGTATTGCCCACAAGATCATATGCTGCAACATCCTACCTGTCAACAACTACTTCAGCTTCAACTGCAATAACAGAAGAGCATGCAACAGATTCAAACTTAATACTAACCGCTCCAAACTTGACTGTAAAAAATATGACTTTAACAATCGAGTTGTCGAAGCGTGGAACTCATTACCAGACTCAATAGTGTCAACCCCTAACCCCCAACATTTCTCCCTTAGACTATCCACGATTGACCTCTCCAGATTCCTTAGAAGTCAGTAAGGAGCGAGCATAAGTGCACTAGTGTGCCTTCCGTCCCCTGTCCAATTGTCTCTCCTATATTTTATATATCCTTTCTCCCATCCATATATCCTTCCTCTACTCTTCATTGATGTATTCTATTCTCATATCCCTTCTTCTATCCCTTCCCTGAAATTTACTACTACACGTTTTTATTCTCCTTAACTTTCAATTTGTATTGGACAAAATAAATAAATAAAATAAATAAATAAAATATATAAGTGCTGTTGCTATAATGTATTTTTCTTTGGATTTCAATTTACTTTGGCCCCTTTTTAAATTTTTAACTGTCCCTTCTGTTTTCAGGCTCTCAAGTACCTGGATTATATATTTACAGGTGTCTTTACCTTTGAGATGGTGATAAAGGTAAGACTCTTTCTCTAGATCTCTTAGGAGCATATCTACAGAGGATCAATACATGAGCATGACATTCGATCACTTATTTGCACATTTATAATAATAATTGCATATGTTAGTCCTTTTCTTTTTTGTTTTAAACATATATTCAATAAAGATTATTTTTTTAAATAAATAAATAAACTACAAAAACAATAGGGATGTCTTCTTTCCTTCCTTTATTTCCTTCCTATATCCTTCACATCTCTCTCTCTCTCTCTCTCTCTCTTTCCTTCCAAAGATGGTTGACTTGGGACTTCTGCTGCATCCTGGTGCCTATTTCCGCGATCTCTGGAACATCCTCGATTTCATTGTGGTCAGTGGAGCTCTTGTGGCATTTGCCTTTTCGTAAGTAGCTTTTCTATCCTGAGCTCTGGTTTCCTGAAGTGGAAAGCAGAGCGATGCTGTGCTTGGCAGGGCTGGGAGGAGGGGCCCGCAAATTTTTTTTTGACTGCCTTCAAGTTACCTAGAAATTCCCATTTGAGTTCGGTGAGCCAGAAGAGATTTATTTATTTATTTATTTATTTATTTTATTTTTATTTATTTATTATTTTATTTATTTATTTTGTCCAATACACAATGAGGGTTTTAGTGTGTGTGTGTGTATTTATGATCCGACATAAAAAAACATATAGCCCCTCCCTGGTACAGAGCTGGAGGGATCAAGGTCTGGTGGCTCAACTGCTAATTCTCTGCCTTACAAGGCAGAGGCTGCCAGATCGAATCCCAGTAAGGAAGGGTGTGGCTAGCTGATGAGGCCAGAACAAGGCCGAAATGGTACCATCCTAGTCTCGCTTAATTTTAAAATTTCAGCTAAAAACATTTGATACATATATATATATATATATATATATATATATATATATATATATATATATATATATATATATATATGTCACATGTTTTTTTGCTGAATTTGAAAATTAAGGGAGACTAGGCTAGATCTATTTCGGCCTTATTTTGGCCTCATCAGCTAGCCATACCCACTGGGACCTGAACCTGCAACCTTTGCCTTGTAAGGCAGAGAATTATCCTCTAGGTTACAGTATCCAATCCCTTCAGCTCTGCACCAGGGAAGGGTTACATATTTTTGTGTCGAAATCACTCTGGTGTATTGAAGGAACATCACAGCTCCATCCATATATATATATATATACACATAGTAAAATACATGATGAAGGTTATAGAGGAGATACTCATAGTAAAATATATCTAAGAAAGAACAGAAGAGAAGATATAGGAATAAAACATATCAATGAAAGAAAAGAAGAAGAGATATAGGAATAGAAGAAAGGTATAGGAGATATAGGGGAGCAATAGGACAAGGGACAGAAGGCACTCTAGTGCACTTGTACTGACCCTTACTGACCTCTTAGGAATCTGGATAGGTCAACCATAGATAATCTAAGGGTAAAGTGATGGGGGTTTGGATTCTTTCAATGGAAGTTAAGCAGATCTTCTACCAAGTTAGCATCCTTTGGTGAGGGTGCAAAGTTAAAAACGCTGAGCTTGTCAGCTGGAAAGGACTGACATCCTGGGTTGGAAACCCAACGTGTCATAAGTCTGGGTGAGCTGCTGTCCTCGGCTCAGCTCCTACCCACTTTTCCTGACAGTTAGAACAATTCATCAGTTGTAAATGTTCCAACATTGGACCTTTTTAAGAAGCAATTGGATAACCATTTGTCTGACATAATGTAGGTTTTCCTGCCTAAGCAGGGGGTTGGATTAGTCCTTTCCAACTCTGTTTATTAGGCAACGGGAACGCCGCTTGGCTAGCAAAGCACGGAAGACCACGTTCGCTAAAAAAAGTTTAGTAAAAGCTACATTTGGAGTATAGGACGCACCCAAATTTTCAGCCTGTTTTAGGGAAGAAAAGGGTGTGGCTTATACTCTGAAAAATACAGTAGTTTTTCTGGCCATCAAAATCCATAGGCATCTGCATCAAATTCCCTTTCCTGTAACTTTTTTGGGTTTTTTTTTTTTAATCTCACAAATTTTTTTGGCAATATTCCGGGCCCATTTGCTGAATAAATGAAATTGTTGGTTTTCACAATACAGTACCGTTTGATGCATCACAAGCTTACTCAGGGTTGGGCTGGATTTGTACTTGGGGGGTGGTGGAGGTAAAACTAACCAAGTTTGGGGTGTTTTACAGACACCACAAAAGGTTTGTTGTTGACCCTCTCAACTGTTTTGGGTGAACAGAACTAAAGTTTTGCTTTGGATTTGACTTTTCCTAATCTGAGCTACTATACTATTTGGGCTACTTACTATAACTTACTATCTGAAGTAGAAATGTAGTCTGCTCCAGAATAGTTTCTGTGTTGTCCTTTCCTGCCCCCATGGAGGGAAAACACTTGTGAGACACAACTTGTTTGGGAAATTATTTCAAAAGGTTTGATCCAACGTGGTGGATATATCTCTTTGCTTTGAACCCGGTCTTCCCTTTTATATCCCAACCCTGCATCAGGATTCATAAAGTTAGACTGAAAGTAACCAGGGTGTAAAAATAATGGGAGGGTGAGGGAAAGTGTCATTTTGAGAATGTATTTTATTTATCTATCTATCTATCTATCTATCTATCTATCTATCTATCTATCTATCTATCTATCTATCTATCTATCTATCTATCTATCTATTTATTAGATTTGTATGCCGCCCCTCTCCGTAGACTCGGGGTGGCTCACAACAGCAATAGAACAATTCATAACAAATCTAATAATTTAAAAACATTGTTAAAAACCCCATTATTAATCAGACATATATACAAACATACCATACATAAATTGTATAGGCCCCAGGGAGATATCTCAATTCCCCCATGCCTGGCGGCAAAGGTGGGTTTTAAGGAGTTTACGGAAGGCAAGGAGGGTGGGGGCAGTTCTACATAGAAGGCTCTTCCCCTGGGACACGCCAAATGACATTGTTTAGTTGGCGGGACCCAGAGAAGGCCAATTCTGTGGGGCCTAACTGGTCGCTGGGATTCGTGTGGCAGAAGGTGGTCCCAGAGATATTCTGATCCGATGCCATGAAGGGCTTTATAGGTCATAACCAACACTTTGAATTGTGACCGGAAATTGATCAGCAACCAATGCAGACTGCGGAGTGTTGGTGTAACATGGGCATATTTGGGAAAGCCCATGATTGCTCTCGCAGCTGCATTCTGCACGATCTGAAGTTTCCGAACACTTTTCAAAGGTAGCCCCATGTAGAGAGCATTACAGTAGTCGAGCCTCGAGGTGATGAGGGCATGAGTGACTGTGAAGCAGTGACTCCCGGTCCAGATAGGGCCGCAATTGGTGCACCAGGCGAACCTGGGCAAACGCCCCCCTCGCCACAGCTGAAAGATGTTTCTCTAATGTGAGCTGTGGATCGAGGAGGACACACAAGTTGCGAACCCTCTCTGAGGGGGTCAGTGATTCCCCCCCCAGGGTGATGGACAGATGGATGGAATTGTCCTTGGGAGGCAAAGCCCACAGCCACTCCGTCTTATCAGGGGTGAGTTTGAGTCTGTTGACACCCATTTACTCTTACCTGGTTACCCAGGAGGGTAGTTAGGCCTAGACTACAAATTCTCACCTACTTGTCCCTTCATAAAAGGACAGGAGTAGATAGAAGGGGTGTCTTTCCTTGAAACACAACCATTGTGTGTGTGTTCTGGGGTTGTTGGGATTACTGTCTTCCTTGGGGCTGACTCTACTCTCTTTTTTTGTGTGTATCTTCCTTTCGCTGGGATCCTCTCTGTAGGAGTTTCATTGGGTAATACATTATTGCTTTCCCTTTCGGCCTTGTTATTGCCTGCGGATGCCTGTGGCCAAAACCTCCTTATCCATTCATGTTGCCATCATTCCATTGACAGCTCTCGCTCATCTTGTTCTTCATAGTCTGGGTGAAAAGGCCAAATAACTCATTTCCTCCAAATGAGGAAGGGGCGACCCATAGTCACCAATCTGGTGGTCTGGTCCACGATTCCCTGCCCTTTCTTCTTGTCTTGGCCTTACCAGTGGGCTCTCCTCTGCTCCTTTCTTTGAGAGCTCTGTTTCTACAACCGTTGAACCTTCTCAATGCAGAAACGAGAAAATCAAGAGGCAGGTCCGGTTCAGTCTTTTTGCTGGACATGATGATCAAGAAATAGGTCCTTTAAGGAAACCTATGGAGATTCTTCAGGGATGGACATTCAAAATTTTCCCCTAACGGTTCTGTGGGTGTGGCTTGGTGGGCGGGTCATGTGACTGAGTGGGCATGACCAACTGGATGTCACTCACGGCAAGGTGGGGCGTAACCACCCCACAAAGCCATGCTCACCAAGCCACACCCACAGAACTGACAGAAAAGTTTAGCCAAGTCTTCTAACGTTCAACCTAGCTGCTTGTCGCCTCCTTCTCACGTTTGCTCTGCATGTATGAGCCCGAGAAGAATGATGGGGGCCAGTCACTGGTGCAATTTATTTGTTCTCGGAACTGCGCATAATCGCCACCACCGGTTCTATAGAACCTGTCTGAACCTCCTGAATTTCACCCCCAGGATTCTCCTACAGGTGCTTTTTCCTTTTTCAAGAGGCGATTGAACTTTCTTTGTTTTTCCTCGAAAACATTTCGCTTCTCATCCCAGAAGATTCTTCAGTGCAGTTCTCACTGATGTTTGACCCCGGAGGCAGCTGATAATTGTCAGATGGCCCTGGCCCCGTCTCTGTCTCGGATGCAGAGCACTCATCCGAGCCTTCTCCAAACTCCAGGACTGGCCCATGTTCCTCCCCAACCTCCTAACTGTCTGAATCTGCTGCCAATTCTGCTAGCCATTGGCAGACCACAACAAAGAAAGTTTTTCTGAGTCTCCTTCTCTAATTTAATTTAATTTAATTAATTATGGGACGCTAAGGTAGCTGGGGAGGAAAAACATCCTGTCTCCTATTTCCAATGTAGAGATTTTCTTTATTTTAATTCACTGGATAAATAAGGTCCTGCGATTCACATTCTGAAGCAGACAATGTGTTTCACTTTGGGTCAGAGCCTGAAAACAAACAAACAAACAAACCATCATATTTTTGTCTTCAGAAGTTGTGGGAGCTTCATCTCTGCAAGCTTTCAAGAAGAGACTGGACTGCCATATGTCAGAAATGATGTAGTGTCTCCTGCTTGGGTGGGGGTTGGACTAGATGACCTCCAAGGTATTTTCCAGCTCTAATAGGAAAGTGAACACAAGAACCAGGGGACACAATCTGAAGTTAGTTGGGGGAAAGATCAAAAGCAACGTGAGAAAATATTATTTCACTGAAAGAGTAGTAGATCCTTGGAACAAACTTCCAGCAGACGTGGTTGGTAAATCCACAGTAACTGAATTTAAACATGCCTGGGATAAACATAGATCCATTGTAAGATAAAATACAGGAAATAGTATAAGGGCAGACTAGATGGACCATGAGGTCTTTTTCTGCCATCAGTCTTCTATGTTTCTATGTTTCTAGTCTTATTTATTGGTTGATTCAACTTAGAAATAAGGAGGACTTTCCCAACAGGGAAAACAATCCACCCATGGAACAGAAGTTGCCTTTGGTAGTTGTGGAAGCTTCATCCCTGGAGGCTTTCAAGAAAAGACCGGACTGCCATCTGTCAGAAATGGCGTAGGGTCTTCTGCCTGAGTGGGGATTGGGGGTTGGACTAGATGACCTCCAAAGTCCCTTCCAACTCTGTTATTATTCTGTGTTCCATCTCCGAAGTTGATCCTCATCTAGCCATCACTGCCCATTTCTTGAAATCCATTCTTCTGCATGTCTGGCCCAGCATCTTGGCGTTGCTTCTCGGGACGGGCACGTAACCCGTGGGTTGATTCCGTGGCTCAGCATGGTTTGAGCGGAATGCAATCAGAAGTGGCCATCAGGGAACCTTGGCGAGATGAGATTGGAGCTGAGTTTCGCTTCAGCTGGGGTCCGGGAGGGTGGTCCTGCCCCTTCTTGGCCTTCTTTGCCAAGGAGGTAGTCCATAGTTCACCTAGTGACCATTTGCAGTTACAAATACTAGAGCCGTGGTGGCGCATTGGGTTAGAATGCAGTATTGCAGGCAAACTCTGCCAACTGTTAGGAGTTCGATCCTGACCAGCTCAAGGTTTGACTTGGCCTTCCATCATTTCAAGGTTGGCAAAATGAGGTCCCAAATTGTTGGGGGAAATAGCCTCGCCCTGTAAACTGCTTAGAGAGGGCTGTGAAGCACTGAAAAGTAATACGAGAATTGCCCAGAAAGTAATGCACCACATTTTTTTTCTTCAACAATTATTTATTGCACACAATGAAACTTACACACAAGAGAGAAGGATGTTTCTTCTACACTCCCTATTTTTCCATGTAATCTCCATCTCATACTATGGCCTTCCTCCAGCGAGACACAAAGGCGTGTATGCCCTGTTGGTACCACTCCTTGTTCTGGTCACGAAGCCATTTCTGCAATGTGCGAATCACCTCTTCGTCATCCAAAAATGTCTTTCGTGACTAACCGTATTTCTGTTGAGTGCAGATTCTCCATAAACTGTACACAAACGTTTGTGAATGTTCCCAACAGTTTCTTTCTCCGCAGTGAGAAATTCAATGACGACACGCTGCTTGTAACATACATCACTTGCAGACGCCATTTCAAAACACTGCTGCAGCTACACTATCTGTCTGAAGAAACACAAAATTTACACCCACACTCCTGACAATTCAAATAATGTATATCTTAAGTTTCGCATTCATATATATATATATTATATTCATATTTATTGGATTTGTATGCCGCCCCTCTCCGGAGACTCGGGGCGGCTAACAACAGTAATAAAACAATGTACAATAATAATCCAATAAATACTAAAAATGATTAAAAAACCCATTAATATAAAAAAACCAAACATACATACAGACATACCACACATGAAATTGTAAAGGCCCAGGGGGAAAGAGCATCTCAATTCCCCCATGCCTGGCGGCAGAGGTGGGTTTTAAGGAGCTTACGAAAGGCAAGGAGGGTGGGGGCAGTTCTAATCTCAGGGGGGAGTTGGTTCCAGAGGGCTGGGGCTGCCACAGAGAAGGCTCTTCCCCTGGGTCCCGCCAAGCGGCATTGTTTAATTGACGGGACCCGGAGAAGACCCACTCTGTGGGACCTAACCGATCGCTGGGATTCGTGCAGCAGAAGGCGGTACCTGAGATAATCTGGTCCGGTGCCATGAAGGGCTTTATAGGTCATAACTAACACTTTGAATTGTGACCAGAAACTGATCGGCAACCAATGCATACCCTCAGTGTAGGCTGAGAAAATAAAATGTGGGGCATTAGTTTCTGGCGACCCTCGTATAATTAAGACTAAGTGCTACTGCTATTAAAGAACAGATAAAATATAGAAATAAAAAATATTTTTTAAAAATTTATTTGGAATAATTCAATTGAATTGTTTAAATTGTCCCCCGGCGAGTTGACTGTGGCAAAATGGTCCCCATTCCATTCTCAGAAGGCTTTGATTTTGCCATGAATTGCAACTCTGAAATTGTGGTTCCTGTCTTCCCTGGGAAAAACAATTTTGCAGGGTTTGTTTGGGCAGCACTTTTCAAGGAGACCTGAATGGCCATGTATGCAAAAACGAGGGCTTATTTAAAGCAACAAGCGAGAACGGCGACAATCTCGGGAAAAAACGCCAACTCCTGAGCCCCCGAGCTTGATTCGATCGCCCGAATGAGATAAAATTGACCGCAGTTTTATGTCATTTGATGGAATGTTTGTCGACCATTCCAGCGCCTTGCGTTTTGTTGGTTGGGCTGTTTGCAACCGGGGTGGACAATGGGTCGAACGATGCCAGCAATAAAAACCAAGACACGTTTTTCTTTCCCAGGGTTAACAAAAATCAAACAGCCTGGAATCTTTCAATGGCCTTTTCCAAGCTGAGTTCTGTGTTTGATTTCTGTGCCATATTATCCACGCCAGATATGATGTTGCATTTTGGGGGTGTTGCAAAGAGAGGGGACAGGGAAAATATAGCACATTGGTGGTGGTGGTGGTGATGGGGAAATGTTATATATTTTCCTAGCAGTGAGGACTTTCGAGTGACTCGGGCTGGGACCAAATCCTTTTCTTGCTGTCATGATTTTTTTATTTTTTATTTGTTTTGCAGAGGGAACAAAGGGAAGGATATTAACACCATTAAGTCTCTCCGTGTCCTACGGGTCCTTCGGCCGTTGAAAACCATCAAACGTCTCCCCAAACTGAAGGTAAGACAACCGACAGGTGCAGAATTTTATCTATCTATCTATCTATCTATCTATCTATCTATCTATCTATCTATCTATCTATCTATCTTTATATCTATCTTTATATCTATCTATCTATCTTTCTTTCTATCTATCTTTCTATCTATCTATCTTTCTATCTATCTATCTTTCTATCTATCTATCTATCTATCTTTCTATCTTTCTATCTTTCTATCTATCTATCTATCTATCTATCTATCTATCTATCTTTCTATCTATCTATCTTTCTATCTATCTATCTATCTATCTATCTATCTATCTATCTTTCTATCTATCTATCTATCTATCTAACTATCTATCTATCTATCTATCTTGTCTGTCTGTCTGTCTGTCTGTCTGTCTGTCTGTCTGTCTTTCTGTCTGTCTGTCTGTCTGTCTGTCTTTCTATCTATCTATCTATCAACTATCTATCTATCTTTATATCTATCTTTATATCTATCTATCTATCTATCTATCTATCTATCTATCTATCTATCTATCTATCTATCTATCTATCTTTATATCTATCTATCTATCTATCTATCTATCTATCTATCTATCTATCTATCTATCTATCTATTTTGTCCAATACACAATGAGGGTTTTAGTGGGTATATATATATACACATAGTAAAATACATGATGAAGGTTATAGAGGAGATACCCATAGTAAAATATATCTAAGAAAGAATAGAAAAGAAGATATAGTAATAGAACATATCAATGAAAGAATAGAAGAAGAGATATAGGAATGGAAGAAAGGTATAGGAGATATAGGAGAGCAATAGGACAGGGGACGGAAGGCACTCTAGTGCACTTGTACTCGCCCCTTACTGACCTCTTAGGAATCTGGACAGGTCAACCGTGGATAATCCAAGGGTAAAGTGTTGGGGGTGTGGGAATGACACTACGGAGTCCGGTAATGAGTTCCACGCTTCGACAACTCGGTTACTGAAGTCATATTTTTTACTGTCAAGTTTGGAGCGGTTAATATTAAGTTTAAATCTGTTGTGTGCTCTTGTGTTGTTGTGGTTGAAGCTGAAGTAGTCGCCGACAGGCAGGACGTTGCAGCATATGATCTTGTGGGCAATACTTAGATCTAATTTAAGGCATCTTAGTTCAAATTATAACTATGTACAAGTTGAAAAGATATTGATAAAATTGAACGGGTCCTAAGCCGGGCTACAAAAATGGTGGAAGGTCTTAAGCATAAAACTTATCAGGAAAGACTTCATGAACTCCATCAATATAGTCTGAAGGACAAAAGGGAAAGGGGGGACATGATCGAAACATTTAAATATGTTAAAGGGTTAAATAAGGTTCAGGAGGGAAGTGTTTTTTATAGGAAAGTGAACCAAAGAACAAGGGGGCACAATCTGAGGTTAGTTGGGGGGGGGAATCAAAAGCAATGTGAGAAAATATTATTTGACTGAAAGAGTAGTAGATGCTTGGAACAAACCTCCAGGAGACGTGGTGGGTAAATCCACAGTAACTGAATTTAAACATGCCTGGGATAAACCTAGATCCATCCTAAGATAAAATACAAGAAATAGTATAAGGGCAGACTAGATGGACCAGGTCTTTTCTGCTGTCAATCTTCTATGTTTCTATATTAAATAAAATTTAAAAAAAGAATTGCACCACTGACTTAAGACTACCAGAGGAACAGTAATTTGGAAGCTTGAACGTGATTGGCTGATTCCAAAACTGTCCTTTTTTTTGCTCCTTTTGGTGCAGGCGGTCTTCGACTGTGTGGTGAACTCCTTGAAGAACGTTCTCAACATCCTCATCGTCTACATGCTCTTCATGTTCATCTTCGCCGTCATCGCGGTGCAGCTGTTCAAAGGCCGGTTCTTCTACTGCACCGACGAATCGAAGGACTTGGAGAAAGACTGCAGGTGCCACAATCTAATGGCAGGTTAGGGCAGGGCTGGAGTGGAGGAGTGGAGTGGATGCAAAGGCTTCCAAGTCTCCATGTAGCCAGAGGAGATACAGTGGTACCTCTTCTTACAAACTTAATTCATTCCGTGATCAGGTTTTTAAGTAGAAAAGCTTGTAAGAAGAAGCAATTTTTCCCATAGGAATCAATGTAAAAACAAATAATGCATGCGATTAGGGAAACCACAGGGAGGGTGGAGGCCCTTTTTCCTCCCAGGAGATACCTAGAGAGGCCCCACGGAGGCTTCTCCCCGCATTTTCCGGCCCTGTTTCCTCCCAGGAGATTCCTAGAGAGGCCCCATGGAGGCTTCTCCCCACATTTTCCGGCCCTGTTTCCTCCCAGGAGATACCTTGAGAGGCCCCACGGAGGCTTCTCCCCGCATTTTCCAGCCCTGTTTCCTCCTAGGAGATTCCTAGAGAGGCCCCATGGAGGCTTCTCCCTGCCTTTTCCGGTTACAGTTTCGGAGGCTCGGGTTTGTAAGTGGAAAATGGTTCTTGAGAAGAGGCAAAAAAATCTTGAACACCCGGTTCATATCTAGAAAGGTTTGTAAGTAGAGGCATTTGTAGATAGAGGTACCACTGTATAAGACGCATTGGAGTATAAGAGACACCTTAGTTTTTGGGGAGGAAAATAGGGAAAAGAATCTGGCTAGGGTCCTAAGTCTGGTCAGCTTCAGCACATTGTTTTATCCCCTGGTTAGGGCTTTAAAAAAACTTTATTCAGAGAGAGTAACAATGAAAGAGCTTGCAAGCCAGTAAGAATTGGGAACTGAAAAGAAACATTCTGAGTAAATAGAGCAATGGGAAAAAAAACCCTACAAAGACAGGGCTTGGAAAATATTCTTTGCAAAGAGTAACAGTGAAAGAGCTTGCAAGCTGGTAAGAGCTGGGATCATCATTAGCACCTGGTTAGAGCTGGAAAGAAACATTCTGAACAAGTAGAGCAATAAAAAAAATACAAAGACAAGGTTTGGAAAATATTCTTGATAGAGAGTATCAATGAAAGAGCTTGCAAGGGGGTAAGAGCTGGAAACATTTTTAGCACCTGGTTAGGTCTGGAAAGAAACATTTGGAGCAAGTTAGAGCAATGACCCCCCCCACTGCAAAAAGACTTAGGACTTGGGAATCATTCTTCACATTGAGTAACAATGAAAGAACCTGCAAGGTAAGAGTTGGGAAAATCGTTAGCACCTAGTTAGGGTTGTGGAAAAAAAGCTACATTCAGAGTATAAGATGCACCTGAATTTCCACCCTCTTCTAGGGAGGAAAAATATGTGTCTTATATTCTGAAAAATATCATAATTCTTTTTTTTTTAGGGGGGGATGGCCATATCTTTATTAAGAATGCAAAACAATCCTTCAAACATTGACTGCTGCAGGATTTTTCATAACCAAATAATAGAGTTGGAAGGGACCTTGCAAGTCTTCTAGTCCAACTCCTTGCTTAGGCAGGAAACCCTATACCATTTCTGACAAATACACTCAAAAAAATAAAGGGAACACTTAAACAACACAATTTAATTCCAAGTAAATCAAACTTCTGTGAAATCAAACTGTCCACTTAGGAAGCAATAATGATTGACAATCAATTTCAATTTATTGTCAGCACATTCAACTTTGTACAGAACGAAGTATTCAATGAGAATATTTCATTCATTCAGATCTAGGATGTGTTATTTGAGTGTTCCCTTTATTTTTTTTGAGCAATATAATTGTCTCTTCATAAAAGTCTCCAGTAATGGAGCAATAACAGCCTCTGGAGGCAAGGGGTTCCACTGATTAATTGTTCTCACTGTCAGGAAATTCCTCCTTAGTTCTAGGTTGCTTCCCACTTTGATTAATTTCCATCCATTGCTTCTTGTCCTGCCTTCTGGTGCTTTGGGGAATAACTTGATGCCTCTTCTTCCTTGTGACAACCCCGCAAATGTTGGAACACTGCTGGTCCTTCTTTTCACTGGACATACCCAATTTCAATTTATTTCAGGAAACAATGCAAAATCAGTAGGAAAAAAATAAATGAAAAGACTGTTATTCACCTCCTCTCCCCCCAAAAATGATACAGGAACTCTTAGACAGGTTTAATATGCTTTCTATTTTAGAGAATTCCCTTATTTTGGAGAAGAACTCAAGGATCATTTGGGGTGCATACATTTATCCAGAGACCCTTCGCTGTTGAGTTGCAAAGTGTCCGATTTTCAGTGGGAAGTAGCTAAAAGTGGGGCAGGTTTTGAGCATTTTGGATGTACATTAAACTTGATGCAGCTGTTTTCAATGTAAAATCATCTGTTTGGCATTCAAATATTGGGAAAAAAAGTTCATTTTGGGTTTGAAACAGAATCCTTGGCACTAAGAAGGGGCATTTTCAAACCCAACTACCGTAATTCAATCTCAACTAATTCAGATCAATCCCAATTAATTTAGATCCATCCCAATTAATTTAGATCCATCCCAAATAACTCAGATCCATCCCAAATAATTCAGTCCAATCCCAAATACTTCAGATCCATCCCAAATAATTCAGATCCATCCCAGATAATTCAGATCCATCCCAAATAATTCAGTCCAATCCCAAATACTTCAGATCAATCCCAAATAATTCGGATCGAGGAGGTGTTGCAGCTCTTTATACCAGTGTGAGCTGCACCAATAATTTTAATTAGAGCATTGCTCAGGAAAACGTTGCTGACAAAACGAAGTCTCAGTTTTGACAGGCTTGGATGTGTGGCTTGTATAAAACACCATTGTTTTGTCTCTTCCAGAGGCCAGTATCTGGCTTACGAGAAAGATGAAGTGGAAGCTCAGCCCAGGCAGTGGAAGAAATATGAGTTCCACTATGACAACGTTCTCTGGGCTCTGTTGACCCTCTTCACAGTCTCCACTGGAGAAGGATGGCCCACGTAAGTTAGCGTCCTTGGTCCTCCTTGGCTTTATTTCTGATTGCAGTCTTGGAAAGTGTGAGAAAACCCTTCCTGTATTTTGGAGAATTTGAAGTCTTATCTTGATCTCATCTCTCTCCTTTCCTTCCTTCCTCTCTCTTTCTCTCTCTCTCCCTCCCTGCTCCTCGCTTCCTTCCTACCTCGCACCCATCCACTCACCCACCCACCTACCTATCTCCCTTCCTTCCTTTCTCTCTCTCTCTCTCTTTTTCTTCCTTCCTTTTTCTCCCTTCCTTCCTCCCCACACCTACCTACCCACCTACTTTTCTTTCTATCCTTTCTTTCTTTCCTTCCTTCCTTCCATCTTTCTTTCTTTCTATCTATCTATCCTTTCTTTCTTTTTTCCTTCCTTCCTTCCTTTCTTCCTTTCTTTCTTCCTCTCTCTCTCTTTTCCTTTCTCTCGAGCTCCCTCCTCCTCCCTCCCATCCATCCATCTACCCACCTACCTTTCTCTCTTTTGTTTTTCTTTCTCTCCCTCCCTCCGTCCCTTCCTTCCTTCCTTCCTTTTCAGTGTTTTGAAGCACTCTGTCGATGCAACGTATGAAAACCAAGGCCCAAGTCCTGGCTACCGGATGGAGATGTCGATCTTTTACGTTGTCTATTTTGTCGTCTTCCCGTTTTTCTTTGTGAACATCTTTGTAGCTTTGATCATCATCACTTTCCAAGAACAGGGCGACAAAGTGATGTCTGAATGCAGTCTGGAGAAAAACGAGGTACTTGCGAGACGTGGTGCACGGTTCCCCTTTCTCTAAGGTTACGTGGTTGAGTTGAACATTTGAGTGGTAAAAGGTTTCAGAGGAGAATCACGCCTACTTTCCATGATTTTTTTGCTTCACCCACGCTCTTGGTCCAGCTGTAGCGATCAGCTAATATCTAAAGGCTGATCGGATCATGACATGAAATGTGTAACCAACTATTTGCTGTAATTGCAAGTCCAAAGAGCTGATGGTTTGGAATGGGGTTGTCAAATTCAAGGCTGGGGGGCTGGCTCTGGCCCAGGGGGCAGGGGTGAAAAACCGGAATGACAAAATATTCAGTATATATATACCGTATTTTTCAGAGTATAAGATGCACTGGAGTATAAGGCGCACCTTAGTTTTTGGGGAGGAAAATAGGGAAAAGAATCTGCTAGCATCCTTAGTCTGGTCAGCTTCAGCCCATTTGGAGCAAGTTAGAAAAACCCCTGCAAAGTCTTAGGGCTTAGAAAACATTATTCTCAAAGAGTAACAATGAAAGAGCTTGCAAGCGGGTAAGAGCTGGGAACATTGTTAGCATCTGGTTAGGGCTAGAAAGAAACATTTGGAGCAAGTTAGAGCAATGAAAAAACCCTGCAAAGACTTAGGGCTTGGAAAACATTCTTGCAAAGAGTAACAATGAAAGAACCTACAAGGTAAGAGCTAGGAAGATGGTTAGGGCTGGGGAAAAAAGCTTTAAAAAAAGCTACATTCAGAGTATAAGACGCGCCTGAATTTAAATAATGGGGGGAGAAAGGATAAGAGGATTGGTTGAATATAGGAATAAGAGAGATACTGATGTAAGACCTATGTAAAATAAAATGTATATATATATACTGCTCAAAAAAATAAAGGGAACACTCAAAGAACACATCCTAGATCTGAATGAATGAAATATTCTCATTGAATACTTTGTTCTGTACAAAGTTGATTGTACACAACAGCAGGTGAAATTGATTGTCTATCAGTGTTGCTTCCTAAGTGGACAGTTTGATTTCACAGAAGTTTGATTTATTTGGAGTTATATTGTGCTGTTTAAGTGTTCCCTTTATTTTTTTTTGAGCAGTGTAGTATTAGAAATATTAATTGCTTCTTGGCTAAAATCAAGTGTAGAAATGTTACATGATGATAATATGGAAATATCACTATAGAAAATGAGAAACAGGACTGCCACACAGTTCAAACTCAAAATGTATGTGGCCCTCAACAAAATTGAGTTTTGACACCCCTGTTTTGGAAGCCCTACATGTCATTGGACCAGAATACCTCCAGAACTGAATTTAACTGAATTTAAACATGCCTGGGATAAACATATATCCATCCTAAGATAAAATACAGAAAATAGTATAAGGGCAGACTAGATGGACCATGAGGTCTTTTTCTGCCGTCAGACTTCTATGTTTCTATGTTTCTATGTAACCGCCTTCTATCGCACGAATCCCAGCGGCCGATAAGGTCCCGCAGAGTTGGCCTTCTCCGGGCCCCGTCGACCAAACAATGTCGTTTTGCGGGCCCCAGGGGAAGAACCTTCTTTGTGGCAACCCCGGCCCTCTGGAATCAACTCCCCCTGGAGATTAGAACGGCCCCCACCCTCCTTGTCTTTCGCAAGTTACTTAAGAGCCACCTATATCGCCAGGCATGGGGGAACTAAGACATCTCCCCCAGGCTTATTATATTTCACGTTTGGTGTGTATGTGCTATATGGTTTTTAATTGTTGGGGTTTTTATATATTTTATTATTAGATTTGTCCCATTGTTATACTGTTTTTTTATTACTGTTGTGGGCCGCCCCAAGTCTGCGGAGAGGGGTGGCATACAAATCTAATAAATAATAATAATGAGGAGGAGGAGGAGGAGGAGGAGGAGAAGAAGAAGAAGAAGAAGAAGAAGAAGAAGAAGAAGAAGAAGAAGAAGAAGAAGAAGAAGAAGAAGAAGAAGAAGAAGAAGAAGAAGATCGGAGGAGGGAGAAGTAAGATTGTGGCTTTTGTGACTTTCTCTTTTTGACGGTGGTTGTTTTACTTCCCTCGCAGAGAGCCTGCATCGATTTTGCAATCAGTGCCAAGCCTTTGACCCGCTACATGCCCCAAAACAAGCAGTCGTTCCAGTACAGAATGTGGAAATTTGTGGTCTCGCTTCCTTTCGAGTACTTCATCATGGTCCTGATTGCGCTGAATACCATCGTCCTCATGATGAAGGTGAGGAACATCTAGGGGTGGTTTGTGAGGACTCTCGTTGGGGTTACATTTGGTCCTGTTTTTCTCCTTGCCGCAACTAAGCTTTTCTTCTGCCTCCTTTAATTTAGTTCTATGGCGCCCCCGAACCCTACGAAGATATGCTGAAATGCCTCAATATTGTCTTCACCTCCATGTTTTCACTGGAATGTATCTTGAAGATCATCGCCTTTGGTGCATTGGTATGAACTTTTATTTCCACGCTGTCAAAGTCAAGGTCTCTCTTTCCAAATTAAACTGAGATTCTCGCTTTCGATACGCATTTCTATTCTATTCTATTCTATTCTATTCTATTAATTCTATTCTATTCCTTATTCTATTCTAATTCTATTCTATTCCATATTCTATTCTATTCTAATTCTAATTCTATTCTATTCTCTATTCAACTCCATAGTCTGGAGGACAGAAGGAAAAGGGGGGACATGATCGAAACATTTAAATATATTAAAGGGTTAAACAAGGTCCAGGAGGGAAGTGTTTTTAAAAGGAAAGTGAACACAAGAACAAGGGGGCACAATCTGAAGTTAGTTGGGGGAAAGATCAAAAGCAACATGAGAAAATATTATTTTACTGAAAGAGTAGTAGATCCTTGGAACAAACTTCCAGCAGACGTGGTAGATAAATCCACAGTAACTGAATTTAAACATGCCTGGGATAAACATATATCCATCCTAAGATAAAATACAGAAAATAGTATAAGGGCAGACTAGATGGACCAGGAGGTCTTTTTCTGCCGTCAGACTTCTATGTTTCTATGTTTCTATTATCTACTCTACTCTATCTATACTACTATATTCACTACTCTACTGTACTCTGCTCTGTTATCTATTCCACTCCATTATCTCTTCTCTCCTCTCCTCTCCTCCTTTCTTCATCTAGTCTCTATTCTATTCTATTCTATTCTATTCTCTATTCTATTCTATACTCTGCTCTACTCTATTAGACTCGGGGCGGCTCACAACATAATAAAACAATTCATAACAAATCTAATAATTTACAATTTAAAATTTAAAGTAGTTAAGAAAACCCCATTTTTAAGCAGACATACCATACATAAATTATATAGGCCCGGGGGAGATATCTCAATTCCCCCATGCCTGACGACAACGGTGGGTTTTGAGGAGTTTACGAAAGGTAAGGAGGGTAGGGGCAGTTCTAATCTCTGGGGGGAGCTGGTTCCAGAGAGTCGGGGCCGCCACAGAGAAGGCTCTTCCCCCAGGGCCCGCCAACCGACATGGTTTAGTTGACGGGACCCGGAGAAGGCCAACTCTGTGGGACCTAATCGGTCGCTGGGATTCGTGCAGCAGAAGGCGGTCTCGGAGATATTCTGGTCCGATGCCATGAAGGGCTTTATAGCTTATAACCAACACTTTGAATTGTGACCGGAAACTGATCGGCAACCAATGCAGACTGTGGAGTGTTGGTGTGACATGGGCATTTTTGGGAAAGCCTATGATGACTGCTCTCGCAGTTGCATTCTGCACGATCTGAAGTTTCCGAACACTTTTCAAAGGTAGCCCCATGTAGAGAGCGTTACAGTAGTCGAGCCTCGAGGTGATGAGGGCATGAGTGACTGTGAGCAGTGACTCACAGTCCAAATAGGGCCGCAACTGGTGCACCAGGCGAACCTGGGCAAACGCCCCCCTCACCACAGCTGAAAGATGGTTCTCTAATGTGAGCTATGGATCAAGGAGGACGCCCAAGTTGCGGACCCTCTCTGAGGGGGTTAGTGATTCCCCCCCCAGGGTGATGGATGGACAGATGGGATTGTCCTTGGGAGGCAAAACCCACAGCCACTCCGTCTTATCCAGGTTGAGTTTGAGTCTGTTGACACCCATCCAGGTGCCAACTTATCCCCCCTTGGCTGTTGGAGTGACTCCCGGTCCTTCCTTTCTTCCAGGTGGGTCCACATCTAACTTCTGTATCATGTCATTGTGGCTTTGTTTTGGTCAAGAGCTTTGAAAGGCACCTGAAGAATCTCCCCTTTTCTCTTACAGAATTATTTTCGTGATGCCTGGAACATTTTCGATTTTGTCACCGTCATGGGAAGTATTACTGATATTTTAGTCACAGAGATTGCGGTGAGTAACTAGTCGGAGACTTGTTTTTATTTTATTGTATTTTTAAAGGGTGGGATCTTTGGATAGACCACTTGGGGAATTGTAAATTGGAGGGCACCAACGCTAATATTGAGATGGGTAAGTGATGAAGATACATCTTGAACTGCTTCAGAATAGTATACATTTTATGAGGCATTCTAATTCTCCTCTCTTGCACTATATTTAGGCTTTGCAACCTTTTTTGTGACCTCCAAGGGATTTTGCAGAGTTCCTGATTTGGGGTCTTTCATGCTTGACACTATAAATTATGGTTAACATCTATTACTTAAGGCACAAATGGGCAACATGCGGGCCATCCAATTTTTGCATCGCGACAAAAGTACACCCCTGTCATGTTGTGCAAAACACCCAGAAATGAAGCATTTGTGCATGTGCAGAGGGGTTTTTTTGGGGGGGGCAAACCATGGTGACCGGAAGACCAGTTTGAGAGTGCAGACCACCGGTCATTGCTGCCAGTTTGGTGATTGGGGGCAAATTTCGGCTAATGGTTCTAAAGAACCAGTCCAAACCATCTGTAGGACAACATGTACATTGAACATTGGCCAGAATGCCTGGGTTTTTCACCATGGCTGTTCTGTCGGGCTCTCTGGTAGAATCCTCCCAAAAATTCACAGGTACAAATTTCAGACACACACACACGTTTGAAAATTCAAAACAATGTTCTTTATAATGAAAATTCACTTAAACTAAGCCCTCTTTTGGTATAGCAAAGAGCACTGGTCTCCAAACAAACTGATAATTTGTACAAGTCCCTTATCAGTTCTGAGATACTTAGCTTGCAGCTGTGAGGCAATTCACAGTCCTTCTTCTTTCACAAAATGAAAGACTCTTTGCTCTGGTTTAGTTTCCAAGTGGGGAAAAATCAGCACACAAAAGGTCAAAGTCAGTAAAGCAGTCACGAAACACAACGATCAGATAATCCTCCACAAGGACCAAACCCACAGGCTGCTATTTATAGCAGCCTCACTAATTACCACAGCCCCACCCAACCACAGGTGGCCTCATTTTCTTTGATAATAATCTCTCAGTTGTTGCTGCCTATGCATCGCTCTCCTCATGCGTGGCTGTATCATTAACTCTTGTTCTGAATCCAAGGAGGAGCTAGATAATTGATCTCCTTCTGAGCTGTCTGCCCCACTCTCCTCCTCCCTGTCACTCATGTCTTCTTGGTCAGAGGAGCCTTCATCAGCAGATTCCACCGGGGGCAAAACAGGCCTGCAGCATGTGGATGTCTCCCCCACATCCACAGTCCTTGGGGCAGGAGCTGGGTCAGAGCTAACCACAACAATGACTCAGCAGGATCTGAAGTGTCAGAATCCTCATGCTCCCAGGAACAGGAAAAATCAATGTTTGATTACCGTATTTTTCAGAGTATAAGGGGCAAAACCCACCCTCCCCTGAAAGAGAGTGGAAATGTTGATGCGTCTTATACGTAGAAGACAATAGAACAGTAGGACAGGGACAGTCGGCACATTGGTGCGCTTATGCACACCCCTTACAGACCCTACAGAGTTAAAGTCCACAAATCTTAAAGTTGCCAAGTTTGAGGACCCCGTTCTAAGGTTGTTCTCTTTTAAAGTTCAAGGTTCTATGTCTTTTGGAAACTGAAGGCTTTGGTTGTAAGGGATGCTATGTCAATTTTTTGCAACTGAAAGGGGTTGTTTGCAGGGACACTATATTATTATTTTATTATTTATTAGATTTGCATGCCGCCCCTCTCCGCAGACTCGGGGCGGCTCACAACAGTGATAAAAACAATACATGGTAACAAATCTAATAATTTAAAATCTAAAATTATAGTTTTAGAGCAGTGATTTAAAAATGCAGATCATATGCCAGGAAGGATGGTTCATATGGAAAATGAAACTCTGAACAAGAATGTTGCACGGTGAATTATGCAACGGTCACTCTCTTTTGGGGGGGGGGGGGGAGTTGGGAATCATAAAAAAGAGTGAGTCAAAACAATTCACCCAGCTAGCAAGATCACCAAAGTTTTGAGAGAATTAACAGGGGTCTATTTGACTTTATCCAGGCATTTATTAACTTCCACAGCAGAGAAAAAAATACAGGATAAAAGAGAAAAGAATAGTCTCAAGAAACCTATCATTAAGTATTGCACCTTATGATTCTTGATGGACTTATGTTTTCTTTTATGTACGCTGAGAGCATATGCACCAAGATATATTCCTTGTGTGTCCAATCACACTTGGCCAATAAAGAATTCCATTCTATTCTATTCTATTCTATTCTATCCTATATACAATTTATTTTACTTTATTAATTAAACTTATATGCCGCCCAACTCCAGAAGGACTCTGAGCGGCCAAAGAATTAATTAAATATCCAAAGACTCAAATTCATTTCTGCTGGTATCTAGTGGCAATAGATCCTTCCATTCTGGTGGTCAATGATATTTGCAAATTCTTTCCCCAGAGTGGGACTCCTAGCTTCCGAAAGCCATAATTCTTGCCACCTCTTCCACAGATTATAACAGTTTGTCACGAGAGAAAGACTCAAATGCCTGCGAACGGCTGCAATTAATCACACGCCAATGCGTTGGGTAGAGTTTGAATTAATTTAAATCTCAT
This sequence comes from Erythrolamprus reginae, assembly GCF_031021105.1. Taxonomy (NCBI): domain Eukaryota; kingdom Metazoa; phylum Chordata; class Lepidosauria; order Squamata; family Dipsadidae; genus Erythrolamprus; species Erythrolamprus reginae. The sequence continues at coordinate 6,751,605 of NC_091957.1, forward strand.
TTAGCTTCCGTCCCGACCCTGCCAGCAGCCCTTGACCCCAAGGTTTATTATAGTTGTGTCTTTCCTTCCGCACTCCGTGTAACGTCAGCTTGGTCTGACTGTATTTGTGCAAAGATGCTTACCGAGGTTACTGAATTAATTTGTGTTCTGAGTTTGTGCGATGCTGCAGCCTGTAACGTAAGCAGGCCAGATGGAATTGCACGACAATCAGACCCACCCGCTCTCAAGTTTAATGTGATGTGTGAATTCTTCAGTGGGGTCATGCCTTGTGGGTAGATTTGATGATTGTCTTGGCAGTTCTGTGTTAGCAAAAACTTCAGAAGAGAAGGGTTTAGGGGTAATGATTTCCGACAGTCTCAAAATGGGTGAAGACTGCGGTCAGGCGGTAGGGAAAGCAAGTAGAATGCTTGGCTGCATAGCTAGAGGTATAACAAGCAGGAAGAGGGAGATTGTTGATCCCGCTGTATAGAGCGCTGGTGAGACCACATTTGGAATACTGTGTCCAGTTCTGGAGACCTCACCTACAAAAAGATATTGATAAAATTGGACGGGTCCAAAGATGGGCTACAAAAATGGTGGAAGTTCTTAAGCATCAAGCTTATCAGGAATGACTTCATGAACTCCATCTGTATAGTCTGGAGGACAGAAGAGAAAGGGGGGACACGATTGAAACATTTAAATATGCTAATGGGTTAAATAAGGTTCAGAAGGGAAGTGTTTTTAATAGGAAAGGGAACCCAAGAACAAGGGGGCACAATCTGAGGTTAGTTGGGGGAAAGATCAGAAGCCACATGAGAAAATATTATTTTACTGAAAGAGTTGTAGATGCTTGGAACAAACTTCCAGCAGACGTGGAATTGAAACAGGCCTGGGATAAACATATATCCATCCTAAGATAAAATACAGGAAATAGTATAAGGGCAGACTAGATGGACCATGATGTCTTTTTCTGCTGTCAATCTTCTATGTTTCTATGATGAATCCTATGGTGTTCTCGCAACCAGAATCTTGGCTTTTTTTGCTTTCTGGACTGATCTATGGGGTATTTGTCCATGGAAGGAATCACAACATCAGTAATGAGACATCTACATAATTCAGGGGAGCATCTTCAGACCTCCCCAACATAGTCATCATCCAGAGCAGACCCCCCAAGGTGCTTTTTCAAAAGGCAGCTGGACTTTGTTTTTCCTTGAAGAGGTTTCGCTTCTCACCCGAGAAGATTTTTTCCCCATCACAGCTGCTAATCCATAGCTATCATGCTTTATCCCTTCACCCTGGTTTCAGAATTTTGGATTGCCTGGATGTGGGTCCCAGCAATTCAAAAGGAGCTGTCAGTCAGAAAGAATGAGGAGCACCACCTGTTAGGTTGCAGCGTAGAAAGTTTAAGTTCAACACTGAATTGGCATAGAATAAGGAGAAAGGGAATTCATCAGGGATTAGACTGGAGTACTTGTGGGAATGCAATGACTCTAAGCTAATGGCCTGCTTAACTCCGCCTCCCAGCTCTGCCTCCTCTCATACTACAGAAGCCACTTGAAGGAACTTCTGGAAGATGGGGCGTTTTCTTCCTCGCCCTGAAATTCAGAAGTACGGTCTTCCTCCATATTCCCCACCACCACTTCTACACCTGGTTGTAGACCAGTGGTTCTCAACCTGGGGTTGGGACCCCTTTGGAGGTCGAACGACCATTTCACAGGTCACCTAAGACTCTGGGAAAAGACAAATTTCCCATGGAGCTAGGAACTAAAGCTTCTATTCTGGCGCCTTGGAACATATTTTTACAACCCAACCATTCAAGTGTTTACAGTGGGGGTGTCCCTCTAACCCACCTGCCAATCAGCTTCAAGCTCTGTTGGGAGAATTGAAGCTAGACTTATGGCTGGGGGTCACAGCAGCATGAGGAACTGTATTAAGGGGTTGTGGCATTAGAAAGGTTGAGAACCACTGTTTTAGACATTTTTTCCTCTACACCTAAGAGACGTTTAACCATCAACAGAACAAATGGAGCAAAGAAAACATATCAACGGATTTCATTTTCCTTTGATTCTGTAGCTGCACAGGTTTCTTTGGCCAATGCTACCAATTCTTCTCTTTCTTGCTGTCTTGTAGTTGTTGAGTTTTGTGTTGTTGTTGTTTTTTAACTTCTGTAGGCAAACATGACCATGCCAGTTTTTCTTCCCACCTCATAACCATAAGCTCTTGCATCCTCAAAGACCTGGTGTTTTCTCCTCCTTCAATGGTTAAGGTTATAAGCTTAGATCAGACAGTCTGGAAGATTCAGATTTGAACGGATGGATTAACAATCAGGGAATTTTTTTACAAAAAAAAAAGCAAGATATGAGGGCCATCCAGGGGTGGGCAGCAGGCAGGACGGGGTGGAACACAGTTCCACCAGCGGAAATGAAGATGCGTGCGCAGCTCCAGCTGATCGGTGGCTGTCTGATTAATGATTCTGATTATTTAGATTTGTATGCCGCCTCTCTCCGCAGACTCGGGGCGGCTCACAACAAAGTGAAACAATTTACAACAAAACTAAATTACAGTTTAAAAATATTTAAAAAACCACATTTTCTAAACAAACATACATACAGACATACCATTCATAAATTGTATATGCCCAGGGGAGATGTCTCAGTTCCCCCATGCCTGACGACAAAGGTGGGTCTTAAGGAGCTTACGAAAGGCAAGGAGAGTAGGGGCAGTTCTAATCTCCAGGGGGAGTTGGTTCCAGAAGGCCTGGGCTGCCACAGAGAAGGCTCTTCCCCTGGGGCCCGCCAACCGACATTGTTTAGTTGACGGGACCCGGAGAAGGCCCACTCAAATCGGTCGCTGGGATTCGTGCGGCAGCAGGCGGTCTCAGAGATATTCTGGTCCAGTGCCATGAAGGGCTTTAAAGGTCATAACCAACACTTTGAATTGTGACCGGAAATTGATCGGCAACCAATGCAGACTGCGGAGTGTTGGTGAAACATGGGCATACCTAGGTAAGCCCATGACTGCTCTCGCAGCTGCATTCTGCATGATCTGGAGTTTCCGAACACTTTTCAAAGGTAGCCCCATGTAGAGAGTGTTACAGTAGTCGAACCTCGAGGTGATGAGGGCATGAGTGACTGTGAGCAGTGAGTCCCGATCCAGATAGGGCCGCAACTGGTGCACCAGGCGAACCTGGGCAAACGCCCCCCCTCGCCACAGCTGAAAGATGGTTCTCTAATGTGAGCTGTGGATCGAGGAGGACGCCCAAGTTACAGACCCTCTCTGAGGGGGTCAATGATTCCCCCCCCCCCAGGGTGATGGAAGGACAGATGGAATTGTCCTTGGGAGGCAAAACCCACAGCCACTCCGTCTTATCCGGGTTGAGTTTGAGTCTGTTGACACCTATCCAGGCCCCAACAGCCTCCAGACACCGGCACATCACTTCCACTGCTTCGTTGACTGGACATGGGGTGGAGATGTAAAGCTGGGTATCATCAGCGTACTGATGATACCTGACCCCTGCCCTGTCACTTCTTGGATTACTTGTTTCGGCTCAACTCTCCTTTTTCCCCCTTCTGCTGTTGTGTCTGCGCCCCTTGCTTTTCCCCTCTTTCCTCCTTCCTGACCTTAGACGAACTTCCCTCTCTCCTGCCCGGCTCCCCTCCAGCCTCACACGGCCCCCTCCCGCCTGAGGTGCAAGCAGAAGGCGTGGGTGGGAGAGGCACTGGCAGCATTTATGCTTCTGGCAGCACCCATTTGCCTAGCTACCCAGCCTGAGGTGGGTAGGAGAGCGTGGGAAAGGCGAAGCAAATTATCACCCCAGCGAGCAACACTGGTAAGGTTGTAAGTCGAGAACTTAACAGTTCGCTTGAACGATGATGATTGTTCAAGCCACTCCCACCTGGTCTCATGGCTGGCAAACCACTCCTACCTAGTCACGTGACCATTAAGCCACACCCACAAAATAAGCCACGCCCGCAGTCTGGCAGTAAAAAATTTGGCTGCCCATTACTGGGGACATCTATGAGTTTATCAGAGTTTTAGTTTTTTTGGAGGGGCGCAGTGGTTAGGAGGCAGTACCGTAGTGTAACCCCAAACTGTTAAACTGGCATTTCTAGCTTTGCCTGGGATTTTAAAAAACAACAACAGACGAATCAAGGTGCTTGCAAAAAACGTCCATGAATTTGCATTACAATGTGAAATGCAAATAATTCACTGCACTGTGTTTTTTTTCTAGGATTGGTCATTGTTTTTTTTTTTAATCACTTCTTTTTATAAAGCTCTAATTTTTCTCCCCCACCTGTCTAATACAATCATTCATGTTTCTGTTCTTTGCTACAGCCAATGACTCATTTTCTCTTCTTTCTCTTTCTGTTTTGTGTCTGTGTGTGTTTTCACTTTTTCCTGCTGAATCATGCCATTCAATCAACAACCATCATATCGGCATCTGTCTGTCTGTTGCCTGCCTCCTGCTCCAAAATAATGCCTCTTTTTAAAAATAAATAATAATAATAATGCTAAATTCAAAAAAAAATCCTTGCAAATCACAATTCATCCATGAAAACATCTCATATAGGACACGGTTGGTTTCCTTAAATTTTTTTTTTTGGGGGGGGAGATTAAAAATAATTTAATTGTCTGCTTTAAGGATTTGTTGTTGTTGTCAGTCCGCGGTTTCGTTTGCTTTCCTTCTCTTTAATTTGAGATATTGCCACATCAACCCAGGGAGAACCATTGGCCTGCATGTTGCTTGATGTTCTCTATGATGGGGTTGTTGTTTTTTAATTTTAAGTCGGAGCTCTTGATTTGACGCCTCGATTTTTTCTCATTGTTTGAGAACTGGACACGATGCGTTGGACCCAGCGGATACTGAGCGGCATCTGTTTTCTCCCATTTATTCTTTAAAACCACAACCGAAACAAAATAATTGCATGCCTGTGGCTGAACCTCTTTTGAGTTTTGATGGCACCCCAGAATGTAGCATGGTTGGTTTGGATGCTCCCAACTGTTAATAGTGATAATAATAATAATAATAACAATAATAATAATAATGAGGAGGAGGAGGAGGAGAAGAAGAAAAAGAAGAAGAAGAAGAAGAAGAAGAAGAAGAAGAAGAAGAAGAAGAAGAAGAAGAAGAAGAAGAAGAAGAAGAAGAAGAGTTGGAAGAGACCTTAGAGGTCTTCTAGTCCAACCCTTTCATGGTGGGGATGGGTCAGCTTTTCGTGTGGTCAAGCATCTGCCTCTTGTTCGAGGTCTCAAGATGAAATCTATGGCTCTTTCTTCTTCCACCATAGTTGATCTTCCCAGTAATCCTCAGATAGGTTCACATCATCAGATCCACTGGACAGACTAGGAAGCAATCCATCAATTTCATAGTAAGGCTACAGTGACTCCCACTGAGATTGGATATAGCGAGATGTTAAAGGTCTGATTATGTTTTTCCTCTGCTCCTCCTCCCCCCCTGCCCTCTTCTCTTTCTCCTTCTCCTCCTCCTCCCTCTTCCCCTTCTTCTTCTTCTTCTTCCCCCTCCTCCTGTTCTTCTTCCTCGTCCTCTTCCTCTTTGTCTTCCTCCTCCTCTTCCTAGCCGAAGGAAGAGTTCATAGGGAGGGAGGGGGAATTGCATCAGGTATTCTGCATGAGGAGTGACTCCCACTGACAAAATCTTTTGCAAAAGGTTTTTTTTTTTGGCAGCCAAACTTGCCACTTAGAACACAAAGCTGTTATTTGTTTCTTTGTTTGTTTTTATTTTTCTTGTATGCTGCCCGACTCCCAAAGAACTATTTATTTGTTTCTTTACTTACTTACTTATTCACTCACTCACTCACTCACTCACTCACTCACTCACTCACTCACTCACTCATTTACTCATTTACTCATTTACTCATTTACTCATTTACTCATTTACTCATTTACTTACTTATTTACTTATTTACTTATTTACTTATTTACTTATTTACTTATTTACTTATTTATTTATATTGATTTTCCTTGTATGCCTCCCAACTCCAGAAGGACTACTTACTTACTTATTCATTTTTTCATTCATTCACTCATTTATCATTTGTTTGTTTCATTCATTCATTCATTCATTCATTCATTCATTCATTCATTCATTCATGGGTTTCACTCTTCGATCCCGCCCGGCTGTCTGAACGATGCAATTTTTCCTCCTTTCCCCTGCAGGATAATTTCATTAACCTGAGCTTCCTCCGACTCTTCCGTGCAGCCCGATTGATTAAGCTTCTCCGTCAGGGCTACACCATACGGATTCTGCTCTGGACTTTTGTCCAGTCCTTCAAGGTGAGGGATTTGGATGGTGGGTAAGCGCTGCCAATTTGAATTGGCTTCTAGATTTAAAAAAAAAAATATATTTAAAAGAAAGCTTCTGCGTTAAGCTGAATGCCACCTGTACATTTAAGGGTCTCTGAAATGTTTTTATTTTATTTATTTTTATTTATTGTACTTGTCAAACAAGTATAGAATTATAGTTTGTATTAACTTAACAAAATAAAAAAGAAGTGATAAAAAGGACAATGGGACAGGGACGGTAGGCACAATACCTCCTGACTTTATTTCTTTCCTCCAGGCCTTGCCATACGTGTGCCTCCTCATCGCCATGCTGTTCTTCATCTATGCCATCATCGGCATGCAGGTAAAAATCTTAGATCTACTCTGGGGAGTTCATGAGCCTGCTCTCGCCAGGTTTAGCAACAGCAAAAAACTTACCCTGTTGCAAATCCACCTTCCCTGTGGAGGTGCTTGTAGAAAACTCCTCTTGAACGATGGCCACCTCCGTATCTTGTATCATCTTCACATTGTGGCATATAAAATGCTATGGGGAAGTAGAGTCTGTCTAGTTCACATTCTAGACTAGAATACAATAGAATAGAGCAGTGTTTCCCAACCTTGGCAACTTGAAGATATCTGGACTTCAACTCCCAGAATTCCCCAGCCAGCATTCACTGGCTGGGGAATTCTGGGAGTTGAAGTCCAGATATCTTCAAGTTGCCAAGGTTGGGAAACATTGGAATAGAGGATGGGATGGGATGGCATGAGATGGGATGGAATGGAATGGAATAGAATAGAATAGAATAGAATAGAATAAAATAGAGGATGGGGTGGCACAGACTAGACTAGACTAGACTAGAATAGAATAGAGGATGGGGTGGGATAGACTAGACTAGACTAGACTAGAATAGAATAGAATAGAATAGAATAGAGGATGGGGTGGGATAGACTAGACTAGACTAGACTAGACTAGAATAGAATAGAATAGAATAGAATAGAATAGAATAGAATAGAATAGAATAGAATAAAATAGATGATGGGGTGGGATAGACTAGACTAGACTAGACTAGTATAGAATAGAGTAAAGTAGAATAGAATAGAATAGAATAGAATAGAAGACTTGGAAGGGACTTTGGATGTCTCCCAGTCCAACCCCCTGCTTAGGCAGGAAACCCTACACCACTTTAGACAAAGGGTTGTCCAATCTCTTCTTGAAAACTTCCAGCGTTCACAACTTCTGGAAGCAACCTGTTCCACTGGTTAATTTCCTGACAGGTAGAACAATTAATCCGTAGAACGGCTTCCCTCCAGAGGTTGTGAATGCTCCAACGCTGGAAGTTTTTAAGAAGATGTTGTCTGAAGCGGTGTAGGGTTTCCTGCCTATGCAGGGGGTTAGATTAGAGCAGTGTTTCCCAACCTTGGCAACTTGAAGATATCTGGACTTCAACTCCCAGAATTCTGGCTGGGGAATTCTGGGAGTTGAAGTCTAAATATATTCAAGTTGCCAAGGTTGGGAAACACTGGATTAGAGGACCTCCACAGTCCCTTCCAACTCTGTTCTTCTATTCTAAACCCATCATTGCCAACAGCATCTGGCCTAAATTGCAGTACCTGCTGTTTATCCTGCCGAAACGTAGAACTCTTTACAATCTTTCTTCTTTCTCTCCCTCCCTCTCTCTCTCCTCCTTCTCTCACCTCGCCCCCAGGTCTTTGGCAACATCGCTCTGGATGATGAAAGTGCCATTAATCGTCACAATAACTTCCAAACCTTTCTGCAAGCATTAATGCTGCTTTTTCGGTGAGTCATTTCTGGATCCCATCAGGGAGAAATATCCCTTCCTGGCCCGTGTTTATCAACCATGCCACAATTTTAAAGCAATCGGAAGAGCTACTGATTAAGATCCCATGGTTAGCTACTCAGCACAGCTGCAATAGTAATCACACATATACTGCTTTACAGTGCTTTATAGCCCTCTCTAAGTCATTTTACAGAGTCAGCCCATTGCCCCCAACAATCTGGGTTCTCATTTTACTCACCCAGAAGGATGGAAGACTGAGTCAACCTTGAGCCGGTCAGGATCGAACTGTTGGCAGTGGGCAGAGTTAGCTTGCAATACTGCATTCTAACCACTGTGCCACCATGGAATGGAGGGAGGGAGGGAGGAAGGAAAGAAAAAGGGAAGGAGGGAGGGAGGGAGGGAAGGAAGGAATAGCAATAGTACTTAGACTTATATTTATTTATTTTTTATTTATTTTATTTTATTTATTAGATTTGTATGCCGCCCCTCTCCGCAGACTCGGGGTGGCTCACAACAGTGATAAAGAACAATATGTATTGACAAATCTAATAATTTAAAATCTAAAATAGCAATTGTACATTTAAAAAATCTAAAAACAAGGAACCCCAATATAAAAAAGACATACATACAATTATATACTGCTTTACAGTGCTTTGCAGCCCTCTCTAAGCGGTTTACAGAGTCAGCCTCTTGCCCCCAACAATCCAGCTCCTCATTTTACCCATCTCAGTAGGATGGAAGACTGAGTCAGGATTGAACTGCTGGCAGTCAGCAGAGTTAGCTTGCAATGCTGCATTCTAACCACTGTGCCTCCATAAAATGAAGGGAGGGAGGGGGAGGGAGGATGGAAGGAAGGACAGAAGGAAGGAAGGAAGGAAGGAAGGACAGAAGGAAGGAAGGAAGGAAGGATGGGAGGGAGGGAGGGAGGATGGAAGGAAAGGAAGGACAGAAGGAAGGAAGGATGGGAGGGAGGGAGGATGGAAGGAAGGAAGGACGGAAATGAGGTGGGGAGCAAGCAAGCAAGCAATAACAATTGCACTTAGACTTACATACCGCTTTACAGTACTTTACAACCTGTTGACTCTCCACCTGACAGCTGATGGATGGCCCAGGCTCTGCCTCTGTCTCTCTCTCTCTCCCAGCTCCATTCCCTCCCCCCACTCAGAGTTGTCAATTGTCTTGATGCTGACCCTGACTCCCTGCTCTGATTCGGCTGCTGGAGGGGCCTGTGGGCCACAACACGTGTAAGCTACTGAATCCATTCTGGACCAAGTCGATTCCTCCAATTCCTTTTTTTTCTTGCATTGGATTTCAGGAGCGCCACCGGGGAAGCCTGGCACGAAATCATGCTTGCCTGTCTCAGCAACCAGCCTTGCGACGAGCACTCCAACCTCAGCAAAAATGAATGCGGCAGCGACTTTGCTTACTTCTACTTTGTCTCCTTCATCTTCCTCTGCTCCTTTCTGGTGAGGCATTTCTCTCTCTCTCTCTCTCTCTCTCTTCCTGTCTCTCTCTCTCTCTCTTTCTCTCTCTCACTCTCCCTGTCTCTCTCTCTCTCCCTGTCTCTGTCTCTCTCTCTCTCTCTCTCTCTCTCCCTGTCTCTCTCTATCTTTCTCTCTCTCTCTCCCTGTCTCTCTCTCTCTCTCTCTCTCCCTGTCTCTCTCTCTCTCTCTCCCTGTTTCTGTCTCTCTCTCTCCGTCTCTCTCTCTCTCTCCCTGTCTCTCTCTCTCTCTCTCTCTCTCTGCGTTGAACATTGCAACGCTCTAAGGCCATGAGGGCGAATCTGGTTTTGGTTCGCATGCCAAAAGAGAGTGGGTGGGTGTGTTAGCACACAGGCCTCGACGAAGGCAGGGACGTGAAAAAAATGGCCAAACGGGCAAACAGGAAAAATACAGATTTCTGGTTTGCCCGTTGTGCTGTTCTTTGCAGTCCAGAGGGTTCAGGAAAGCTTCCTGAAGCCCAAAAGTGCCAAAAATAAGCCAATGGACAAACTGGAAGTTTGAAAAACCGAACCAACTGCCTGCTCAAGCAGGAGATCCTATGCTAGTGATGACGAACCACAGGTAGCACGCGGAGCCATATCTGCTGGCACGCAAGCTGTTGCCCTAGCTCATCTCCAATGAGCATGTGTCTGCTGGCCAGCTGATTTTTGGCTCGCACAGAGGCTCTGGGAGGCCTCTTTTGGCTTCTAGAGAGCTTCTGGGGGAATGGGCGAGGGCATTTTTACCCTTCCCGGGCTCCAGGGAAGCCTTTGGAGCCTGGGGAAGGCAAAATGCAAGCCTATTGGGCCCACCAGAAGTTGGGAAACAGGCCTTTTCTGGCCTCCAGGGGGGCGGGGGAAGCTGTTTTCACCCTCCCCAGGCATTGAATTATGTGTGGGGGTACTTGCACATGTGCAATAGTGCACACAGATGCTCTTTCGGCACCCAAGGAAAAAAAGGTCCTCCATCATTGCCCTATACTATTCTAACAAGTTGCTGTCCAGTCTCTACTTAAAGATCTCCAGTGATGGAGCACCCACAATTTCTGGTGGCCAGCTGTTCCACCAGTTAATTGTCCTCACTATTAGGAAGTTTCTCCTTAATTCCAGGTTGCTTCTCTCCTTGGTTAGCTTCCTTGTGTTGTTTGCTGTCTTGTTCTAATCCAATAAATTTGGTTTAATTTGGATTAAAGTGAAATCTCTTTCCTCCTCCCTACCCTGATTTCATTCCCATCCTCCCTTTTACAGATGTTGAACTTATTTGTGGCTGTAATCATGGACAACTTTGAGTACTTGACCCGAGATTCATCCATCCTTGGACCTCATCATCTGGATGAGTTCATTCGTGTGTGGGCAGAGTACGACCCAGCAGCTTGGTATGTATGTCTTCTTGGTCGCCCACTTTTGGTCTTGTGAAGGTGGCATTGGAATGGCTGAGGTGATTCTCACATTGGGGGAAGATCACCCAAGAAAAAAAGGGGTCAGCTGGCTATCCTCAAAGACAGCTGCATTTGGGGTCCTCCATCTGGCATTAGAGGTTCAAGACCCATCAATGTTTTGGGTGACTGAGATTTGAAAGCTGGACAGGTATCCATATTTCTAATGATACAATGCTCCACTTCCTCCTAAACTCAAAAGGACAATGATGGTTACACCACCATGGTAAAAAAAAAAATGTAGGGAAAACAACAGTCAGTGAAGGGAAGGAAGTCTACGAAAGTTGGCTTCGTTTTCCTGTCTGTTGTTCTACTTATTGGTTAATGCAAATGCCGAAAATTGATCGCCTGTAGACCTCGACATATGACAGTTCACTTAGTGACCATTCGAAGTTACCACGCTACTTGAAAACAGTGACTTCTGACCGTTTTTGAAAAGCTGCCACCCGTGATCAAACTTGGCAACCCCTTCATGCTTGCGACCGTTTCTGTGTCCCAAAGTCACGTGGGTCCCCGTTTGCGACTTGGATTCACTTAACAGAAGGGTTGCTAACTTATCAACTTGAAGTGATTCACTTAACAACGGTGGCAAGAAAGGTCATAAACTGGGGCGAAGCTCCCTTAGCAAATGTCTCACATAGCTACATAGATTCCAGGCTCAACTGTGGTCCTAAGTGGAGGATTTTGTGATTAGCTTTTAAGAAGAGACTAGAAATAGTGTAGCTTCTCCTGCTTTCAGCTTGGGGGCTGGACTAGATGACCTCCCAGATACCTTCTGGCTCTATTCTATTGTGAGAAAAATTCACCAAGCAATATCCACAGGAAACCAAATGAACAGGAGCAGGCTTTTATTACTAAACTTTGATCAAAGGTCCTTCCCAGGTCCTTCCCAGGTTATTAATAATATATTCATATTATTTTACTGAAAGAGTAGTACTGTAGATCCTTGGAACAAACTTTCAGCAGACGTGGTTGGTAAATCCACAGTAACTGAATTTAAACATGCCTGGGATAAACATATATCCATTGTAAGATAAAATACAGGAAATAGTATAAGGGCAGACTAGATGGACCATGAGGTCTTTTTCTGCCATCAGTCTTCTATGTTTCTATGTTTCTAACCAAACTCATGAAGGCAAAATTACATATCCAAACATCCAGTTTTATATGGCAAAAACGTGTTTTTCTACTGACACCCTGGAAAATCCCCTCCCTTCATGACACTGGTCATGACAATTGGTACACGCTTACTTAAATTTGTTATTTCCCATGTTCTTTTCGGTAAAGTACTTCTGCAGCACATTCCCTGTTTTCTCCACAATAATCTGTATCCTCTTTTGTCCAAAATATATTTTAGCTGACAGGTGAAAGTTCATTTCTGAGAGCATACAAAATTACATAAGTATCCAGAAGTTCATTGGATTATAAAATGCATTTTTGATTATATAATCAAAGATGGCTGCACTTATGTCCCTGTCTTTACAAGAATAAATCATCTATATATATTTTTTTATTTTTTTTATTTTGTCCAATACACAATAATACACAATGAAGGTTATAGAGGATATAGTAGAGAAGAAATACGAGATATAGGAGAGACTATAGGACAGGGGACGGAAGGCACTCTAGTGCGCTTATGTACGCCCCTTACTGACCTCTTAGGAATCTGGAGATGTCAACCGTGGATAGTCTTTTCTCACATCTATCCTAAAGTTTATAGCTATTGATTCATCCCCTCCAAACGTATGGGAACTAACAAATTAACTTTTATGGGACTTCAGGGGAGAGTATTTTTCTAATTCCTGGGTTCTGAAATGTCATATTTTTTGTAGAAATTACTAACATGGAGACATGATTTCTGGAACAATGTTGTGTCCTTTTTTGGTCTCTCTGAGTGAGCAGCTTCCGATGTAAAGCTCTGCTTTTCTAGGACTCGCAGTTTATTTTTTATAACAAAATTCTTGTGTATATAGTCACAATGATTGACTTTGTGTCAAAGATAGCTAACTAGTAACAGGTTAATATACAGTGTTGGCTTGTCTTGGTTAGCAAGGCTATGAAACCTTCGACAACACCAAGCAGAGAATTTTACAGAGCATGGATATGTGATGAAGCCAAGACACAGACTTAGTTAAATAAGTATTATTTACATATAAACAAAATATAAACAATCCAGAATAAGCATGAAGCAAATACAGAATAATACGCACTGAGCAATTACAAGATTAGATCACAAAGCAAAATACAATATAGATAACAGCACAAAGCTAAAATACAATATAGATAAAGCACGAAGCTAATACAATATAGATAAAGCACGAAGCTTATACAAGAACAAAGCTTAAACGCAACATAGATAAAGCACGAAGCTAATACAATATAGATAAAGCACGAAGCTTATACAAGCACAGAGCTTAGACACAAGTCCCCCATCTCAGGCAAAAGTAAAGGAAAATGATCAAGCAAAATTATGAGCTTTTATAGCTTCAATGAGGAAGTGACGAAACAGCCTTGAATATTAACTCTTCAAGTACAAGTTAACTCTTTGAGTGCACATTAACTCTTTAAGTACAAGTTTGGTACAGTTTACAGTATGCAGTTTACAATGGCAAACCCTAACACACATGTACTCCTGTACTAACATACAGCATACAGAAAGTTCATACTAAGCAAGTAGATGAGCATGGTTTAACCTTTTGCTCTTAGCTAGAACAATAGAAGAGCTGAATAAGCAAATAAACTTTATCCTAGTTACACAGAAAGATCTTGATTAACTTAGGTGAATGGAAGCCTAAATGAATAATTATTTCCTTAAAGTAATAAAAGGAATGGGTTGCCCCAACTAGGCACATAGGCTTGATTCCATCACATAACCTTTTAGACTCAAATAATTCCAAATAATGAGATTATTATTATTATTTATTATTATTATTATTATTATTATTTATTGGATTTGTATGCCGCCCCTCTCCGCAGACTCGGGGCGGCTAACAACAGTGGTAAAACAACATGAACAATCCAATTAATAAAAACAACTAAAAAACCCTTATTATAAAAAACCAAACATACACACAAACATAAGGGGCGTTCATAAGTGCACGGATGTGCCTAACGTCCCCTGTCCAATTATCTTTCCTTTTCTCATATATCTTATATATTCTCTCCCTCTCATCTACTTCTCTTCTTTTTTACTTACTACCCCTATATATACTACTTAATGTCTATTTTCTTCCATATGTATTGTATATTGGACAAAGAATAAATAAACAAACAAACAAACAAACAAACAAATAAATAAATACCATGCATAACTTGTATTAGCCTAGGGGGAAAGGATAACTTAACTCCCCCATGCCTGGCGACAAAGGTGGGTCTTAAGTAATTTGCGAAAGACAAGGAGGGTGGGGGCCGTTCTAATCTCTGGGGGGAGTTGGTTCCAGAGGGCCAGGGCCGCCACAGAGAAGGCTCTTCCTTTGGGGCCCGCCAAACGACATTGTTTGGTCGACGGGACCCGGAGAAGGCCAACTCGGCCGCTGGGATTACCAATGCTTTATTGGCAATATAGGTTTGCTTATCATTGCAATAACTGGTAATAACCTACACTTTTTTTCCTCCAGTTTTTCTTCTGCCAGTCATGTTATTGTGGGATGGAGACAAGAGGTCCCGGGAAGGACTTTTGCTGTTTTAATTTTAATTGCAACTTTCTCCCCGTCCATTTGTGATTTATAAAATGTTTGTTTCCTTTCCAGTTGCCGGATACATTATAAGGATATGTACAATTTATTCCGAGCTATTGCTCCACCCTTGGGCTTGGGAAAGAAGTGCCCTCATAGAGTGGCATACAAGGTTTGAAATTTCGGGGTGGGGAAATCCGAGTCCTTTTGGGGGGGGCGGCAGCGAGGAGAGGTTGCCTTGATTTTGCAACTGAATGGGGGTTTGTGTCTGCACTGCAAAAAAACCAAAAGAAAAGAAAAATAGAAATAACCTTGGAATGAAACTAACCGGTTATGTACTATAGAAATGGTATGGATGAGCTTGTTCCCACACCCTGATATGCCTGCTGCATTTTTTTACCCCCTTCTGCCCAACTTAGAACTTCCTTGCCTGGATACCGGAAACCTTATGGGATTGTCAGCTTTAAAAAAGATTTCCTTCTTCGACCTGGGAATTGGGAAGCGTTTTAGGTTTGCCCCAGGCCCTAGGCAGATTTAGCAATAGCAATAGCACTTAGACTTAGATACAGATTCACAGTGCTTTTGCAGCCCTCTCTAAGAGGTTTACAGAGTCAGCATATCACCCCGAACAATCTGGGTCCCCATTTTACCCACCTCGGAAGGATGGAAGGCTGTCAACCTTGAGACGGTAGTGTGATTCGAACTGCTGAACCGTTCAAATCTACTTAGCTAACAGCTAGCAGTTAGCTAAGTAGCCTGCAGTACTGCCCTCTAAGCACTGCACCACCCCGGCTCTGTTAATTTATTTATTTATTGGATTTGTATGCCGCCCCTCTCCGGAGACTCGGGGCGGCTAACAGCAATAACAAGACAGCATACAATAATAATCCAATACTAAAAACAATTTAAAACCCATTATTATAAAAACCAGACATACATACAGACATACCATGCATAAAATTGTAGAGGCCTAGGGGGAAGGAATATCTCAATTCCCCCATGCCTGGCGGCAGAGGTGGGTTTTAAGTAGCTTACGAAAGGCAAGGAGGGTGGGGGCAATTCTAATCTCTGGGGAGAGTTGGTTCCAGAGGGCCGGGGCCGCCACAGAGAAGGCTCTTCCCCTGGGTCCCGCCAAACGGCATAGTTTAGTTGACAGGACCTGGAGAAGACCCACTCTGTGGGACCTAACTGGTCGCTGGGATTCGTGCGGCAGATGGCGGTCCCTGAGATAATCTGGTCCGGTGCTACGGAGGGCTTTATAGGTCATAACCAACACTTTGAATTGTGATCAGAAACTGATCGGCAACCAATGCAGACTGCCACCTCGGAAGGATGGAAGGCTGTCAATCTTGACCCGGTGGTGTGATTTGAACTGCTGAACAGTTCAAATCTACTTAGCTAACAGCTAGCAGTTAGCTAAGTAGCCTGCAGTACTGCCCTCTAAGCACTGCGCCACCCTGGCTCTGTTAATTTAATAGGTTAACAGAGATGGAAGGGACCTTGTAGGTCATCTAGTCCAACCCTCCCTTCCCCCAAACAGGAGACCCTAGACCATTTCTGACAGATGGCAGTCCAGTCTCTTCTTGAAAACTTCCAGTGATGAAGCTCCCACAATTTCTGAAGACATCTTCCGTTCCATCGGTTGATTGTTCGTGCTGTCAGAAATTTCCTCCTTATTTTTAGGTTGAATCTCTCCTTGATCGTTTTCTATCCATTATTCCTTGTCTGGCCTTTGGGTGCTTTGGAAAATAGGTTGATCCCCCTTTTTCTTCGTGGCAGCCTCTCAAATATTGCAACACTGGTATTGTGTCTCCCCTACTCCTTCTCTTCACTAGACTAGTGATGCCCAGTTCTTGAAACCATTCATCGTATGTTTTAAGTTGCTCTTCTCTGCACCAATGATTTTATATATTTATATATATACTGTATATATATGTAGATTGTTATATATATATATATATTGCTGAATTTGAAAATTAAGGGAGACTAGGATAGATCTATTTCGGCCTTATTTTGGCCTCATCAGCTAGCCACACCCACTGGGACTTGAACCTGCAACCTTTGCCATGTAATATATAACAGGCTGTGAAGATGTCAAGAACAGTTGCAGGAACTGGATACGTCTAGTTTAATGAAAAGAGGGACCTGGGGAAACATGATAGCAGCCTTCCAATATCTCAGGGGTTGCAACAAAGAAGAGGGAGTCAATCTATTCTCCAAATCACCTGAGGGTAAGACAAGAAGCAATGGGTGGAAACTAAACAAGGAGAGAAGCAACTTAGAACTAAGGAGAAATTTCCTGACAGTTAGAACAATTAATCAGTGGAATGGCTTCCCTCCAGAAGTTGTAAATGCTCCAACACCAGAAGCTTTAAAGAAGATGATGGATAACCATTTGTCTGAAGCAGTGTAGGTTTTCCTGCCTAAGCAGGGAGTTGGACTAGAAGATCTCCAAGGTCCCCCCCAGCTCTGTTATTCTGTTCCATTCTAACTGGCCACTCTTTTCATCCAGCCCAGTTCCAGGAAACAAAGATCTCCATTATTTTGTTCCAGGGCGAGATGCTAAAAACGTTTATTTGGTTCAAAGCTTTTTTGTTTTAAAAGGCCAGCCAAGGGTCTAATGTAATCTGGAATTTTTAACTAGGCTTTAAGAGCTAAGTACAGTAGTAGCAAAATACAGGCTAAATTATTGAAGAAGGATAAGATCTTTTTTTTAAAAAAAGGAGCACAACATAACTCCATTAAATCTTCAGTCATTGAGAAAGGAGATGTTTTACCCTGGTCAATTGCTTAAGGTGACTGGGATGGAATTGTGTTTTCAGACTTCCAAGATTTATTAATGTAGCTTTTAGAAGAAAAGAGAAACAAGGTATCCTTAGGGTTCTCTGGTTTCCTGGCAGACATTTTATTACCAAACGATGTAACATGATCAGTGCTAAGATAGAATTAGTGATCTCACTGGATTTTCTGTCTAATCTACTTGGTAAGGCTGAGATCAATCGTGCATGTTTGACAGTACAATTATCCCGCTGTCTCTTCTACAGCTTGAGAAACTATGGAGGGTTGCTCCCAACTTACTCACCCCACTCATTTTGCAGCTATGGGCTAGGGCTAGGCTGTTTCTTATCTTCCTCGCTCCCAAAGCTACAGCCTTATTTCTTGACTCATTCCCCAAAGCCTGAATATTGGGATAATGTTTGCCATGGAAAAGTCCTTCGGGATTGGGCAGCATAGAAGTCAAATTAATAAAAGGTCTCTCTGCCACAACTTTTTAGTCCTTCTGTGCAATTGAGATAGATCTTCTACTAAAGAAAGAACATCCCACTCATGATGTCACTTAGCTGGGTAATGAAATGTCTATAAGTATACAGCCAAGATCAGAGCGGATCAAATATGGATGAATGGGAGGCAGACTGGGAGGGAGGGAGGGAGGAAAGAAACAAGGAAGCAAGGAAAAAGAAGGGAGAGAGGAATAAATAATTGGGAGGGAGGGAGGGAGGGAAGAAGGAAGGAAAGAAGGAGGGAAGGGATTAAAGAAGGAAGGAAAGAAAGAAAAAGGGGAAAGAGAATTGGGAGGGAGGAAGAAGGAAGACATTAAGGAAGGAAGGAAGGAAAAAGAAGGGAGAGAGGAAGAAATTGGGAGGGAGGGAGAGAGGTAAGAAGGAAGGAGGGAAGGAATAAAAAAAGGAAGGAAGGAAAGAAAAAGGGAAAAAAGAAAGAATTGGGAGGAAGGGAGGGAGCAAGAAGGAAGAAATTAAGGAAGGCAGGAAGGAAGGAGGAAGAAATTGGGAAGGAGGGAGAGAGGGAAGAAGGAAGGAAAGAAGGAAGGAAGGGATTAAAGAAGGAAGGAAGGAAAGAAAGAAAAAGGGGAAAGAAAGAATTGGGAGGAAGGGAGGGAGGAAGAAGGAAGAAATTAAGGAAGGCAGAAAGGAAGGAAAAAGAAGGGAGAGAGGAAGAAATTGGGAGGGAGGGAGAGAGGGAAGAAGGAAGGAGGGAAGGATGGAATTAAAAAAAGGAAGGAAGGAAAGAAAAAGGGAAAAAAGAAAGAATTGGGAGGAAGGGAGGAAGAAGGAAGAAATTAAGGAAGGAAGGAAAGAAGGAAGGGACGAAGAAAGAATTGGAAGGAAGGAAGGAAGGAAAGAAGGAAGGAATATCATTGATGATGTAATAAAATATCTGCAAAAAGCAGCCAAGCTTAGGGAATACTAAGGACATGGAGGGATGGATGGATGGAAGGAAGGAAGGAAGGGAGGGAGAGAGGGAGGGAAATCACTGATGATATTACCTCATTGGGCAATGAAACCTCTGCAAGAAAGCAACTCAGTCCAGAGAATGCCAAGGATTCCAACACTTTCCTTCAACCATGGCTGACCGTCCCATAACGCTTCTTTCACCTCTCCTTCAGAGAAACTCCACCACTTTCCTTTACCCCAAAATAACACCACCTCCCCGTTTGAAATCGAACGCTGCCTTTTTCTAAAGGAGTTACGATTTCTTTCCCCCCTCCCTCCCTCCTTCACCAAGGATTCCACATCACGTCTCTTCCTTTCGTGCAGCCTGACTTGGTTTTCTTCCAATTAAAAGTCAAATCTTGGGAGCAGATGGCAGGAGAAACCCAAAAGAGATGGACTGGGAGAAGCCCTCCTCATCCTCCTTGGTTATGTTACCTTCCCTGGAAACCAGTCTTCCAACGCACTAATTAACCAGAATTCTCTTGTCTCCTTGTTTGCTTCCTTCCCCACACCCCACCAATCCTTATTATTTCCACCCTCTCCCCTTTGTTTATGGCTGATGCGTTGTCTTACCTTCCCCGTCTGTCTCTCTGTCTCCCCCTTCTGGTTCCAAGTGGGCGGATCAGTTACACCGACATGTACGAGATGCTGAGGCACATGTCGCCACCACTTGGCCTCGGGAAGAACTGCCCCGCACGTATTGCCTATAAGGTTAGATTTGCCCAGTCGGCGTCATCCGTGTTTCGTTCTAAGCTTCACGCCCTTCCTTCCTTCATGGTACTCGTGGCTTCTGCAGAACTCTTTTCTCCTTCTTGTCAAGGGGTGTCCAACTCTTGACCGAAAGGCACTTCAGATTTGGACTTCTCCAAATTGCCCTTTTTGGATTCTCCTTTCACGGGGTTGGAAAGAGAAAGAATGCACTTGAGAAGGCCAACCCCTGTGCAATTGTCTTCAAAAAATTAGGAATTGCTCTCATCCATTTTAGTGAATCCCTTTCTCCTATTTCAAAGTGGGGGCGGGGGGAATTTCCCTTATTTGCCAAAGCTCCGGCAGCGCCCATAGCAATTAGTTGTGGCCAATTTGTTCTGGCCAACTCACCATGGCTAATTCTCCATGGGACAATTTGCCATGTTGGGTTGAATAGAATATCCAAATACAGTGGTACCTCATCTTACGAACGCCTCTTCTAACGAGCTTTTCAAGATATGAACCCAGGTGTTTAAGATTTTTTTGCCTCTTCTTCCGAACTATTTTCACCTTATGAACCCAAGCAGCTGCTGCTGGGATGAAGGGGGTTTCTTTTTCCCCCTTTTTTGAATAAAGAAAAGGGGAAGGGCTGCTTGGAGTAGGAAAGATTTTGCAGAGAACAACGTGCTTGCAAAGGCACTGAAACGGTGTCTTTTTAAGAAAGAAAAGGGAGGGGCAGCTTGGAGGAAAGATTTTGCAGAGAAACCTTGCAAAGGCACTGAAACGGTGTCTTTTTAAGAAAGAAAAGGGAGGGGCAGCTTGGAGGAGTAAAGATTTTGCATGCTTGCAAAGGCACTGAAAGGGTGTCTTTTGAAGAAAGAAAAGGGAGGGGCGCCCCCGTTGCCTTTCTTCCTTCCCACTCACCCTTTAGCCTAGCCTTGCTTCTTCCACCCGCCCCCTTTAGCTACTCCTCCCTGCCCTCTGTTCGCCTCCCTTCTAAAGTTTGGGATTTTCCTGAAGGATTTGCACGCATGATTTGCTTTTACATTGATTCCTATGGGACACGTTGTTTCATCTTACGAACTTTTCACCTTACGAACCTCCTCCCGGAACCAATTAAGTTCGTATGATGAGGTACCACTGTACCATAATTTTTTTTTGAGTATATGACACACACAGAAGTATAAGACGAACCTTAGTTTGGGGGGAGGAAAATAAGGGGGGGAAATCTACCTACCAGGTATTCATCTGGTTAGCGTTCTTAGCCTGGTCAGCTTCAGCACCTTATTTTATCCCCTGGTTAGGGCTGAAAAAAAAATCTTCAGATGGGAGTAGGAATGAAAACAAGCCTGCAAAGACTTAGGGCTGGAAACACTTCTTTGGAGGGAGTAGCAATGAAAATCCTGCAAGTTGGGAAGATCATTAGCCCTTCATTAGGGCTGAAAAACCTTTTTTGGAGGGAGCAGGAATGGAAACATGCCTGCAAAGACTTAGGGATGGGGGGAAAAAACATTTTCGAAGGGAGTAGGAATGAAAAAAATCCTGCAAGCCAGGAAGCTCGTTAGCACCTCGTTAGGGCTGGGGAAAAAAACTTTGAAAAAGCTACATTCAGAGTATAAGACGCACCCAAATTTTCAAGAGGGGGAAAAAGGAATGTCTTATATGCTGAAAAATATGGTAATAGTGGACTAAAATCACGAATGAAAGAATGCCAAAGGAGGGACAGAATGAAACGTGAACATAAAAATTGAAATATATTTTAAAATTATTTTAAATCGGGGGGTCAAGCTCAAATTGCAGCATCGCAAAAACACGGAAGTCCTCGAAACCCCACCTCCAGACTTCTGTGTTTTTGTGATGCTGCGATTTCGCTGAGGCTCACCTCGCTGGGAAACCCCACCTCCGGATTCCGTTGCCAGCGAAGCGTCCTTTTTTGCACTGCTGGGATTCCCCTGCAGCATTGCAAAAACACGGAAGTCCGGAGGTGGTGTTTCCCATGGAGGGGAGCCTCAAGGCAATCACAGCAGTGCAAAAATGGGTGCTTTGCTGGCAACAGAAGTCCGGAGGTGGGGCATCCCAGTGGGTTTGTAAGGTGAAAATAGTTTGGAAGAAGAGGCAAAAAAAAATCTTAAACCCCGGGTTTGTATCTCGAAAAGTTTGTATGACGAGGGGTTTGTAAGACGAGGTATCACTGTATTGCCAAGTAGAGGAAGGATTAATCTTTGGAGAACGGGACAAATGTGAGCCATGTCCTTCAAAGGATAACAGCCTTGTTTCTCTCAGTTTCCTTGGAGTTGAAGGTCTGGATTCTTGACCTGGTAGGCTCCCATCTTTGCTTGGCCAGGGAGTTATCCCACGAAAAGGTTGCTTGAGCAACTGACTATTTTTCTCACCCATATCCTTCTCACCGAGCAGATGACTTGAAGCAACAAGCTACTGTTGGTGTCTTCAGAAAACCTATTTTAGAAGAGAGGGAAGGAGAGAGGGAGAAAGTTCTGCTTTTCTATTCCTTCTGGCTTCTTGTGATTTTTACATCCTTTCCCATCTCTATTTGTTGTGTGTCTATGACTTCTGGAGATAGAAAGCTGTTGTGATTGTCCTCCCTGTCCAGTTGCTTCCTTGTTTCCAAGAGCTGGTTCTGCCAACCATGGTTCTTTTATCATCTCTTTTGCTCTCAATTGACGTGTACATGGTGTTTCTCCGCCACATGCTTCGGACGGGGCTATAATGGACTCCATCCTTCTGTGGTGTCTGTATTGTTGCCTTCTTGGCATGATCCCAACTGTGCGGATAGTGTGCATGAGGTCTTCCAAAGTGCATGGGGTATAGCTGTAATTCTGATATGTCTCAAGAGAGCATTAGCTCAAAGAAACTTTATCCTTTCTCTTTTCCCTTCCCTCCCTCTCCCTTCCATTTTTCCTTCCTTCCTTCCCTCCATCACTTCTATTTCCTTCCTTCCCTCCATCCCTCCAATTTTCCTTCCTTCCTTCCCTCCTATCCCTTCTATTTCTCCTTCCCTTCTATTTTCCTTCCTTCCTTCCCTCCATCCCTTCTATTTTCCTTCCTTCCCTCCATCCCTTATATTTTCCTTCCTTCCCTCCATCCATCCCTTCTATTTTCCTTCCTTCCTTCCCTCCATTCCTTCTATTTTCCTTCCTTCCCTCCATCCCTTCTATTTTCCTTCCTTCCCTCCATCCCTTCTATTTCCTTCCTTCCTTCCCTCCATCCCTTCTATCTTCCTTCCTTCCCTCCATCCCTCCCAATTTTCCTTCCTTCCCTCCCTCCATCCCTTCTATCTTCCTTCCTTCCCTCCATCCCTCCAATTTCCGTCCTTCCCTCCATCCCTTCTATTTTCCTTCCTTCCCTCCCTCCTTCCTCTCCCTCCCATCCTTACATCTTCCTCCGTCCCATCTTGAACATTATCTCAAAGAGACCTAACCTTCCTCCCTCCCCACCCTTCCCTCCTCCCTTCCATTTTCCTTCTTTTCTCCCTCCCTCTCTCCCTTTCATCTTTCCTCCTCCCTCCCATCTTCCTTCCTTCTTCCTGCCCTCCCTCCCATCTTGAGCATTATCTCAAAGAAACCTTCACCTTCTTCCCTTCCCTTCCCTCCCTCCCATCTCCCTCCCTCCCTCCCTCCCTTCCCTGGCTTGCATGAAAAAAACCCCCAATCGATACTTATGCTGAACTTTTCCTGTGCTGAAGGGTTTAAAAAATAATAATAATTCAAAATTGTGACTGAATCTTCCTCTCCCGGCTCCATGATGAAAACCATCTCGGCCCATGAAAGTTAGCCTTGTAGAACACTGTTGTTGTCCTCTTTTACTTTGGAGGGAGTAGGAGTTGGGAGTGGAATAGGTGACGATGGATATAAGCCTTGACCAGACGACTCTCTTTTCTCCAGCGTTTGGTCAGGAATGAACATGCCCATCTCCAATGACGATTTAAGTGTCCGTTTCACCTCGACACTAATGGCCTTGATAAGGACAGCCCTGGACATAAAACTCGCCTCAGGTAAGGGGAGGGCTGGCTAGATGACCTCCAAGGTCCCTTCCAGCTCTATCCTGGCGGATTGAGGATTTTCCCCTGAAATTGGATCGTGTTTCTTGACTTTTTCTTTAACAGGTATGTTGCAACACCAGTGTGATGCTGAGCTAAGGAAGGAGATTTCGGTGGTTTGGCCCAATTTGTCCCTCCAAAACCTTGGATCTGTTAGTGCACCTCATAAACGTAAGTGCTCCATAGCCTTTCCCTCTCTGGGGAAGTGGAAAGAAGCATGAATTATTTATTATTATTTATTATTATTTATTAGATTTGTATGCCACCCCTCTCCAAAGACTCGGGACGGCTCACAACCAGCAATAAAAACAATATAGCAGTGGAACAAATCTAATATTAAAAAACATATAAAATCAATATTTAAAAAACCAAACAGCACATTCATACCAAACATAAAACAAAGTATAAAAAAGCCTGGGGGAAAGGTGTCTCACTCCCCCATGCCTGGCGGTATAAGTGAGTCTTGAGTAGTTTACGAAAGACAGGAAGGGTGGGGGCAGTTCTAATCTTCGGGGGGAGTTGGTTCCAGAGGGCTGGGGCTGCCACAGAGAAGGCTCTTCACCTGGGGCCCGCCAAACGACATTGTTTAGTCGACGGGACCCAGAGGAGGCCAACTCTGTGGGACCTTATCGGTCATTGGGATTCATGCGGTAGCAGGCGGTTCCGGAGGTACTCTGGTCCAATGCCATGTAGGGCTTTAAAGTCATGACCAACACTTCGAATTGTGACCGGAAACTGATTTGCATCCAGGTATTTATTTAATTGCATCCAGGTTATTATTTAATGCTACTCAGAGAGTCAGGGTGGCATAGTAATTAAACAATGGTATAAATGTCTCAAGCAGATGGAATATTTAAGTAACATAAAGCAAAATTAGCATTAAATTCATCTCTCACAAATGCAAACAGAAACGAAAGAATTTGAATTAAAGAAAACAAGTTTCAGCGATCAAACAAAATCAAACGAAATAACTTGATTTTGTTTGATTGATGAACTTGTTTCATCTGCTTGAGCCATTTATACCATCTTTCCCAGACTGTATAGAAATCTGAATAATAATAATAATAATAATAATAATAATAATAATAATAATAAGAAGAAGAAGAAGAAGAAGAAGAAGAAGAAGAAGAAGAAGAAGAAGCAGCAGCAGCAGCACATAGCGGTGATGAGAAAGAAGAGGCTTCTCCTCTTCTTGATGCACGAGCATGCAGGGCTGCCAAGAGACAGGAATGGTTACTCCAGAGGAGGTCTCCTTGGGAGTAAGACTTGGGACTAATTGGGCACTTCCCTAGCCTACTTAAGGAAAGCAGAGGCAGCTGAAAGGCTCTAGGAAACAACATTTTAGAATTGTGTATCCATCGTGAGTACCTGGTGTCTAAGAAATTCTCTACTCTTCTTTCCTGCCACGTCTTGCTTATCAAGGAAGACTTCTAGGGATTTTGCCAAGCCTTTGAAATTTTGTGAGATAACAAGAAATAATTGCATTGCTCTGATTGAAGACTTTGCTGAACTTATTCCAACTGCTAATAAGGATAAATTTAGCAGCTGCGGTTTTTTGTAAGAAAAGGTTGCTTTGAGATTTGTGTGTGTGTGTGTGTCTCCACTACTAAGCTAGTCATTAGGAGTGGTTTATTGGTTAAATTAAGTTCGTCCAACTTGTGTGTTTGTTGCATATGTAACTGGGAGCAGAACACTACCTAACACAAAAAGCCAGCTGGGTAAACTTAAGCCAGTCCTCTCTTTACAAAGCAGAAAGTAGTGAGGACAAATCTCTTCCAAAAGGACCTCAAGGTTGCCTCTAGATAGTTGCCAAGAGTCCTAATTGACTTGAAAGCACACAGACACACTCACACACACACACACAATGGAAAACAACCATCAGTTCTTTACAAGTTTTTCTTTCTAGCAAAGCACCAGGAAAGAAACCCCCAATATCTAGTACGTTTGTTAGGTGGAGAACATCCATCTACTACTAAGAGCATAGCAAATGTAAAGCTGTTTGGTCCCTTCCAGAGGTGTTCAACTGCAACTCTGCTTGTGCATGGATAATCTGGGAAGGAAGGTGATGGGTCCTGTAGTTAGATCCTTGGAAAGTGGCCAAATGGGAGGACACTGGTTGGAGTTCAGCTGGAACTTTCAAACATGTTGACTTCTTGACTTGCCATAGACTCACCAACTGCAGTTCATTGTTTTTCCTTTTGCCTCCGTATCTTCTGAATTGATTTTCTGTTCTCTGTGCTGTCTTTTGTCTTCCCTGATTAGCTGAAGCCATGACAGTAGGGAAGGTTTATGCAGCCTTGATGATATTTGATTTCTACAAACAAAATAAAAACACCCGTGATCCTTCTCACTCGGGGCCTGGAGGTCTCTGTCAGGTAAATATCCACCCATCCATCCCTCTCTTTGCCATCCATCCCTCTCTCTGTCATCCATTCATCCATCCAGCCATCCATATCTCTACCATCCATTCATCCATTCAACCATCTACCCCTCTCTCTGTCATCCATTCATCCATCTATACATCCATATCTTTATCATCCATCCATCCATCTGAATCCACCTAGGCCATGGATTCAATGGCGTTCAATGCTTCTGTCAACTGCAGTTCATCCTTTGCTGTTTTCAAAATAGTAGAAAGACAGGTGGTTCCAGGCCATATTCCAGGTGGGATATGCAAAGGGGAATATCGGCGTTTCTTTGCAGGCATATCAAGTTTTAATTAATTAAGGCAGAACCATCCTCTGCTACCATGTCGAGGATAACAGAAATCCGTTTGAACTTCTGATAGCCATGGAGGTCGATGAAGTTATGAGATCCAAACAGTGTTAATCAAAACAAGCATTTCTTTATTTATAAAACAGAAAACAAACACTGTCGTGAGAGACAGAATAATCTAAGCAGCTTACATAATGGCGTCTAGAGAGGAACGGGACGGAGGCAGAACTACAATCTCATGGGGACGGAAGTGATATGTGGGATATGACGTGGAATATGGGAGTGATTAATAACAAGGCACACATGTTAACTCTTTAATTACTGAATGTCTCTGTGGCTGGCAATATCCAGTGTGACACACTTTTGGTCACCATTGTACATACAATATGCTAAAGCTAGGAAGATTACAGATAAGATCAACAAAGCTAATAGTCTGGAGGTTAATCATACAATGAACAGTTGAGGGAACTGGATAAGTCTAGTCTAACGAAGATAAGGACTAGGGGTGACACGATAACTGTCTTTTGGAAGGGCTGACACAGAGAAGACAGGGTTGACCTATTCTCCAAAGCCTCAGAGGGCAAGAGAAGAAGCAATGGGTGGAAAGCTTGTTAGAGATCCAACTTGGAACTAAGGAGAAATTTCCTGACAGTGAGAACAATTAACTAATGGAATAGTTTGCCTCCAAGTGGTTTTCTTGAAAACATTTCAAACATCCATTCATTGGTTGAGGTTTTTAAGATAAGATTGGACGGCCATTTGAACTGTGGTTCTGTGAAATGCACTCTCTCCTCTCCCCTCTTCTTCTAGACTGGCACAGTTTCCCTTTTCAATCCACTGAAAGTGGCCCTCGAGCAAAGCCAGACAGGATTCCCCAATGCTTTCCTGCGTCAAAAGAGCTCTGCGTCACTCAACAATGGGGGTGCCCTGTAAGTAATATGCCTCCAATTTTTCATCACTTCAGCCTACCTCAAGGCAGCTAGTCAAACACTTACAGCTGTGGACAGAGGCCAGCAGTTTTGACAAAAATGGCACGAATATCTGTTTTGTTGGAAGATGCTCTAGACGCTGGCTGTTTCTTTCTTCCGGTGTTCCATTTCGCTTCCAACAGGGGTGAAATTCAGACAGTTCAGGCAAACTGGATTTATTTATTTATTTATTTATTTATTTATTTATTTATTTATTTATTTATTTATTTATTTATTTATTTATTTATTTATTTATTTATTTATTTATTTATTTATTTATTTATTTATTTATTTATTTATTTATTTATTTATTACTTGGATTTGTATGCCGCCCCTCTCCGAAGACTCGGGGCGGCTTACAACATGTAGAAACAAATCATAAGTAATCAAACAATTTAAAATTTTAAAGATTTAAAAAACCCCATATACTAACAGACACACACACAAGCTAATTTTATACCTGGTTTGCTGAACAAGTATAGTAGTACCTCTAGATATGAGTTTAATTCGTTCCAGAACGGAGCTTGTATGTCGAACAACTCGTAACTGGAACAAATGGCTTTAGACTTTGTTTTTTCCCTCCGAGATAACCAGAAGCAAGGATTCTTGCGCCACCTAGTGGAAGCTCGGCTCGTATCACGAATTTGAGCTCGGGTGTCGAAAAGAAATTTCGCTCCCGTCGTGGCTCGTAACTTGGAATACTCGCATGTGGAGCAGCTCGTATCTAGAGGTACTACTGTAGTTGCAAGAACTGGCTGGCCCTGCCCACCCTGCCCCGCCCCTCCCAGGTGTTCCCACGTGGCCTATTTTGGATGCCAGGTAAATGCAGGACCCTCACGGAGGCTCTAGGAAGCAAAAACAGGCCTCTAAGAAGTTCCAAACGTGTGGAAACAAGCCAGTTTCTGGCCTCTGGAGCATGGGAGAGGATGTTTTCGTCCTCACGGAGGCTCAAGGAAAGCCTCTGGAGCTTGGGGAGGGCAAAAAATAGGCCTCTGGAAGTTCCAAAAGTGTGGAAATGAACCCCTTTCCAGCCTCTGGAGGGCCTCCAGAACCTGGGAGAGGATGTTTTTGCCATCATAGAGGCTTAAGGAAATCCTCCGAAGCCTTGGGAGGGCAAAAAAATGGGCCTACTAGACATTGCAGAAATCCAGAAACGAGCCCATTTCTGGCCTCCAGAGGACCTCCGGAGCCTGAGGATGTTTTCATCCTCATAGAGGCATGAAAACTTCCAGAGCCTGGGGGAGCAAAAAATGGGCCACCTGGAAGTTCCAGAATTCCAGAAATGGGCCCATTTCCAGCCTCCAGGGGGCCTCTGCAGCCTGGGAGAGGATGTTTTCGCCCTCACAGAGGCTTGAGGAAAGCCTCCGGAGGCTGGGGAGGGCAAAAAATGAGCCTCCTGGAAATCCCAGAAGTCCAGAAATGAGCCCATTTCCGGCCTCTGGAAGGCCTCCGGAGCCTATGGGTGGCTGTTTTCAGGAACATCTAAAGATAAATCCTAAAACATGCAAAGATTTCCTGGATTCCAGCTGCAAGCAAGCCAATTTTTTTCCTATTATACGTTTCTTTCTTAGCCCTCCCTGCGGTAGCCTTTCTGCCACGTGGTTTTTAAGAGCCTCTTCTCTTCTCCTTCTCCTTCTGCAACAGGCCAATGCCAGAAGTGGGAGGCATCAAAGAATCTGTGTCCTGGGGGATCCAGCACAGCCAGAACATGTTTTATGAAACTAGGACACCAACGTTTGAACGAGGCCGCTCGGAGGAAATTCCCGTCCAGAAAGCAAGCAAGAGGGTGAGAATGCAGCATACCAGGACAAGAGGAAAACATATGGATTTCTCTAGAAAACCTTAACACTTTACTTCCTATTGCCCATCTCTTCCCACTTATTATTATAACAGGGGTCAGCAACCTGTGGCTCTGGAGCCATATGTGGCTCTTTCATCCAGCTGCTGTGGCTCCCTGTCGCCAGTCGGATCCAGAATTGATAGGGCTTTCTATTAAGGACAGGTAGAAGAAAAAGGATGACATGCTAGGAGGAGACTCTATGGTGGGGGAACTGGATGTCCGGTTGGCAGAGGAAAAAGGATGACATGCTAGGAGGAGACTCTATGGTGGGGGAAGTGGACGTCCGGTTGGCAGAGGAAAAAGGATGCCACACCAGGAGGAGACTCTATGGTGGGGGAACTGGACGTCCAGTTGGTAGGGGAAAAAGGATGACATGCTAGGAGGAGACTCTATGGTGGGGGAACTGGACGTCCAGTTGGCAGAGGAAAAAGGATGCCACACCAGGAGGAGACTCTATGGTGGGGGAAGTGGACTTCCAGTGGGCTACAGAATTAAACAGGGGGCTTTCGGTTAGGACCTTTGCGGCTCTTTTGAGTACCATATTTTTAAGAGTATAAGACGCACCTTTTTCCTCCCCCAAAAGGCTGATAATTTGGGTGCGTCTTATACTCTGAATGTAGCTAAAGTGTGGTGTTTTTTTTTTAAAGCCCTAACCAGGGGATAAAATAATGTGCTGGCTAAGGATGCTTAAGGTTGCTGACCCCTGTAATATAACCATGTTTGTTTGTTTCAATTCCATTTTTATGCCTCCCAATTCCCTAGGAACTCTAGGCGGCTCATAACCAAAAATAAAACCAAAACTTCAAAAAACAGTTTTTAAAACAATTTAAATCCAACAGTTCAGAACCAAACATATCATTTATGGCCGGATCTCGAAGGTTACCCCCATCAGATCAATGGCTCCAGGCCTGCCGGAAAAGCCAGGTCTTAACTGCTTTTTTGGAAGGCCAATAGGGTGGGGGGTAGTCTGGAACTCAGGAGGTAACTGGTTCCAGAGAGTTGGGGCACCCACAGAGAAGGCCCTCCCCCATGGACCCACCATCCAACACTGTTTTTCTGTGCCACTGTGACTTCAAACAGTCTGTCAAGGGCAGAAGCGGAAGGAGGATTGGCCACTCTGGCACAATCTGAGTGAGCAACGTGACAAGTTTGTGGATGGGGGGGACAAGGGATGTGAACTTTCAACTGAGGATGGCTCTGGCGATAAATTGGAACTTTGACTCAGACTCTGATTTAGTTTGGATGCTACCTGTTCTGTCGGGCTCTCTGGTAGAATCCTCCCAAAAAATCACAGGTACAAATTTCAGACACACCACGTTTGAAAATTCAAAACAATGTTCTTTATAATGAAAATTCACTTAAACCAAGCCCTCTTTTGGTATAGCAAAGAGCACTCGTCTCCAAACAAACTAGTAATTTGTACAAGTCCCTTATCAGTTCTGTGATACTTAGCTTGCAGCTGTGAGGCAATTCACAGTCCTTCTTCTTTCACAAAGTGAAACACACTTTGCTCTGGTTTAGTTTCAAAGCGGAGAAAAATCAGCACACAAAAAGTCAAAGTCAGCAAAGCAGTCACGAAACACAACAATCAGATAATCCTCCACAATGGCCAAACCCACAGGCTGCTCTTTATAGCAGCCTCACTAATGACCACAGCCCCACCCAACCACAGGTGGCCTCATTTTCTTTGATAATAATCTCTCAGTTGTTGCTGCCTATGCATCGCTCTCTGCATGCGCGGCTGTATCATTAACTCTTGTTCCGAATCCAAGGAGGAGCTAGATAATGGATCTCCTTCTGAGCTGTCTGCCACACTCTCCTCCTCCCTGTCACTCATGTCTTCTTGGTCAGAGGAGCCTTCATCAGCAGATTCCACCAGGGAGGGGGGACAAACCAGGCCTGCAGCATGTGGATGTCTCCCCCACATCCACAGTCCTTGGGGCAGGAGCTGGGCCAGAGCCAACCACAACACTACCTGGAACCTTGGCACGTGTTTGTAGGCAACTGCTTCTTACTCACTCCTTGTTATTCTGTCACTGTATTTTAAAGGTCGTGGAAATGCAGGAAATCAGCCCAACTTTAGCCAATGGGGAACCTCAGCCTGGACTGGAAAGTCAAGGGCGAGCGGCTTCCATGCCTCGGCTGGCAGCCGAAACTCAGGTAAGCCCTGGTGTTACAATGTGGGGTCCTTGGTGCTCTTTCAGCTTGGGGCTTTTCCTGCAGACCTTTCCTTACCCAGCTAGGTAACCTCATCAGTGCTGCATGGGTGTCATTTATTTATTTTATTTATTTATTTTGTCCAATACACAATGAGGGTTTTAGTGGGTATATATCTATATACACATAGTAAAATGCATGATGAAGGTTATAGAGGAGATACTCATAGCAAAATATATCTAAGAAATAATAGAAAAGAAGATATAGTAATAGAACATATCAATGAAAGAATAGAAGAAGAGATATAGGAATAGAAGAAAGGAATAGGAGATATAGGAGAGCAATAGGACAGGGGACGGAAGGCACTCTAGTGCACTTGGACTCGCCCCTTACTGACCTCTTAGGAATCTGGATAGGTCAACCGTAGATAATCTAAGGGTAAAGTGTTGGGGGTTTGGGGATGACACTACGGAGTCTGGTAATGAGTTCCACGCTTCGACAACTCGGTTACTGAAGTCATATTTTTTACAGTCAAGTTTGGAGCGGTTAATATTAAGTTTAAATCTGTTGTGTGCTCTTGTGTCGTTGTGGTTGAAGCTGAAGTAGTCGCCGACAGGCAGGACGTTGCAGCATATGATCTTGTGGGCAATACAGTGGTACCTCGAGATACGAGTTTAATTCGTTCCGGACCTGGGCTCTTAAGTCGAGCAGCTCTTATCTCGAACGACTTTTCCCCATAGGAATTAATGTAAATAATTTTAATTGGTTCCAGCCCTCAAAAAACTCACAAAGTTAGTCTAAATTATGCAGAAAGACATGTTTTTAATGAAGAAATGTACATGTACATATAAATGAATAATGAAGTTTCTTTCACTTAACTTGTAAACTTTCTTAAACTTTTAAATTTACATATGTTCAACTTCTCTGCCACCCAATCCTGTAGGACAGAGGTCCCCAACCCTTTTTGCACCAGGGACCGGCTTTAAGCGATCAAGAGAGGAATGGGTGAATGAATGGACGGAGGGTGGGAAGGAAGGAAAGAGGGAAGGGACAGGAACAGAGGAAGGAAGCAAGGAAACTTATGAAAGGGGAGAGTAAGAGAGGAATGAGTGAAGGGAGGGAGGGAAGAAGGTGGGAAGGAGAAAGAAAAGAAGAAATAGAGGAAGGGAAGGTAAAAGAGAGAAAGAAAAAGAGCAAGAAAGAAAGAAAGAAAGAAAGGGGGAAGGGACAGGAACAGAGGAAGGAAGCAAGGAAACTTATGAAAGGGGAGAGTAAGAGAGGAATGAGTGAAGGGAGGGAGGGAGGGAAGAAGGTGGGAAGGAGAAAGAAAAGAAGAAATAGAGGAAGGGAAGGTAAAAGAGAGAAAGAAAAAGAGCAAGAAAGAAAGCTGCAAGCACCCCCCCGAGCCCCTCAGGCCGGCTGCAACCTTTTAAAACACGCGCGCCGCTTCGCAGCTGTCTCCTGAAGCCGAACGCGGAAGTTAGCGTTTGGCTTCAGGAGACAGCTCCTTGGCGCTTGTATCTCGAATTTGGGCTTGTAAGTAGAACAAAAATATCTCTCCCCTCCCAGCTCTTATCTCGAGTTGCTCTTAAGTAGAGCAGCTCTTATGTCGGGGTTCCACTGTACTTAGATCTTGTTTAAGGCGTCTTAGTTCTAAACTTTCTAGGCCCAGGATTGAAAGTCTAGTCTCATAGGGAAGCGAAAGGCAAACAGCAAAGAGCTATTCAGATCCTCCAATCTCCAAAGCAAATTATTTTGGATGTTTTCACTAGCATCCTGTTAGGACAGGGGTAGGCAAAGTTGGCTAGCGCAGGGATTCTGAGAGTCGAAGTCCACATGTCATAGAAGAGCCAATTTTGCCTACCCTTGTGTTAGGAGGTTCGTAGAGGTCATCAGCATTTCGTGCATCGTTTTAGCTTATCTCCAAAAAAAAAGAGGAATTTCTTAAGACTCATTTTTTCATCATCAGAACAATAAAAGAGTAGTAGATCCTTGGAACAAACTTCCAGCAAACGTGGTTGGTAAATCCACAGTAACTGAATTTAAACATGCCTGGGATAAACATATATCCATTGTAAGATAAAATACAGGAAATAGTATAAGGGCAGACTAGATGGACCATGAGGTCTTTTTCTGCCGTCAGTCTTCTATGTTTCTATGTTTCTATGACAAATTTGTAGAGTAAAGTAGATTTGGCCAATAGGTTCCGAGCTCGGTGTGCTTCGGAAGGTTCTGATTTTTCGAGACTGCCTTATTATCTATGTTTCCTGGGAAAATGCATGTGAAAATCCGATGGGGTGGGGCACATCTACTTAACCATCGCCATAATACTGTGTTCAGTTCTGGAGACCTCACCTACAAAAAGATATTGACAAAATTGAACGGGTCCAAAGACGGGCTACAAGAATGGTGGAAGGTCTTAAGCATAAAACGTATCAGGAAAGACTTAATGAACTCAATCTGTACAGTCTGGAGGACAGAAGGAAAAGGGGGGACATGATCGAAACATTTAAATATATTAAAGGGTTAAATAAGGTCCAGGAGGGAAGTGTTTTTAATAGGAAAGTGAACACAAGAACAAGGGGACACAATCTGAAGTTAGTTGGGGGAAAGATCAAAAGCAACATGAGAAAATATTATTTTACTGAAAGAGTAGTAGATCCTTGGAACAAACTTCCAGCAGACGTGGTAGATAAATCCACAGTAACTGAATTTAAACATGCCTGGGATAAACATATATCCATCCTAAGATAAAATACAGAAAATAGTATAAGGGCAGACTAGATGGACCATGAGGTCTTTTTCTGCCGTCAGTCTTCTATGTTTCTATATTTCTATAAAAACTATGACAGACAAGAGAATAGCATTTAGTGTTCTGTGCATGCTCAGGGGGTATAAGAAACCAAATGGTGGTTTTTGGGTGGAGTGCGGAGCCTCGTGCTGCCTTTGCGACCAGCTCTCCTACAACCACTCTGAGTGGGCTCTACGCCGCGACTGGCTCTACGCCACCCTAAGTTGCCTCGAGAAGGGCGGCATAGCCGCCCCGAGTCTTCAGAGAGGGGCGGCATACAAATCTAATAAATAAATAAGTAAGTAAGTAAGTAAGTAAGTAAGTAAGTAAGTAAGTAAGTAAGTAAGTAAATAAATAAATAAATAAATAAATAGAAATCTAATTAGAACAAAATGGTAAGAAATTAGATTGGTGGACATACCTACAATTAAAAGATGCATACCAAAAA
This sequence comes from Erythrolamprus reginae, assembly GCF_031021105.1. Classification (NCBI taxonomy): domain Eukaryota; kingdom Metazoa; phylum Chordata; class Lepidosauria; order Squamata; family Dipsadidae; genus Erythrolamprus; species Erythrolamprus reginae. The sequence continues at coordinate 6,786,150 of NC_091957.1, forward strand.
GATAAAAAGGAATATGGTTTTCAGATGGGGGGGGTGAATTGGACAGGACACTATTAAAAAATGATGAAAAATTAATTGGTAAAATATATAAATTTTTGATTCGCTATGAGACAGAAGTGGAAATTGTAAAAGAGAATATGATAAGCTGGGGAATGAATTTTGGCTACACAATTGAATTAGAAAAATGGGAAAAATTATGGACTAATAATTGGCGGATGACAAAATCGACTGTATTCAAGGAAAACCAATTAAAAATGTTTTACAGGTGGCACCTATCGCCAGAAAGACTATCAAAAATGTTCCCAAAAACTTCTCCATTATGCTGGAAGTGCAGAAAAGAAAGAGGCACGTTCTACCACCAATGGTGGACATGTGTACAGGCAAAAAGTTTCTGGAATAAAATAACAAATTGGTTAAAAGAAATAGTAAATGAAGAAATTGAAAAAAAACCAGAATTATATTTATTGGTTTGTTGTTTTTTTTTTTTTAAAAAGATAAGATATTTAGTTATACACATACTAACAGCTGCCAGGATAGTATATGCCCAACAATGGAAAATAGACAAACTACCGGAAGAAAATATAATAATTAAAAAAATGTTAGACTGTGCAGAGATGGACAGGCTATCTAAAAGGTTAGAGGGAAAAGAAGAATCATATTATTATAAAATATGGGCAAAATTTTATGATTGGCTAAAGAAAAGAGCAACAAAGAAATAAATAAAAATTTACGCAAAGCAACACATCGAATTAAAAAAAATTGAAAAATTAATACTATGTGAAAGAAGCAAAATTCTCTGATCAAACACCTAAAAAGTGGGGAAACTTTCATTTTCCAACTGTTGTATGTGTATGTTTCTGTGTATGTTTTTTTATGTTATATTTGAAAAAACAACAAATAAATAAAATAAAATTAAAAAAAGAAATCTAATTAATGAAATAAATAATAAATCGACAGGCATGAGTAAACTGGGAGTATTTCATCCCTGCTGCTAGCAGTGATAATCAGTAACAGCGACAGATGAATCCCAGTGGCCGCAACTTATGGAAAAATTACCCCGCTACCAGAATTCGTCGAGAACCTCATTTTCTCGCCGCCCGCTGCTTCCTTTGAAAAAAAAAACCCATACTCATCCGACTACCTTTTCCTCATTAATAACTGTTGACTAACATTCATTTCTGTCTCTTGTCTCAATTCACCCTCCCCCTTCCCTGGTCTTCGTCTGTCTCATTCTCTGCCCTTCCCTCCCCTCCCTCCCTCCTATTGGTCATCTCGTCTGTCACGTGCCTCCTGGGATGTTTGACTGTTGCTGGTTTGGGACCCATGCCATTATTTTTCATGCAGAGGAGCAAAACACGTTCACCGGGGCGATATCTATCAGTATGTAGCTCGTTTGTAGTCCATAAATTGCGCTTTTGCTGTTGCAGAATACGAGGTCGCTGGGTCCCGTCAACTAGACAATGTCGTTTGGCGGGGCCTGGGGAAGAGCCTTCTCTGTGGGGGGGCCGACCCTCTGGAATCAGCTCCCCCTGAGGTTCGCAGTGCCCCCAACCTCCTTGCCTTTCATAAGAGTCGAAAGACTCACCTATGCTGCCAAGCTTGGGGTTATTAGATTCTCCCCCCTGGCCGATGAATGTATAGTGTGTTTGTTGATTGAATGGTTATGTATGTATTTTAATTGGTTCTTTAGTTTTTTAGTTGCAACTGAATTTTAATTACATTGTTCCCTCAATTTTCGCAGGGGATGCGTTCCGAGACCGCCCGCGAAAGTCGAATTTCCACAAAGTAGCAATGCGGAAGTAAATACACTACTTTTGGCTAGGAACAGTATCACAAGCCTTCCCTTAACACTTTAAACCCCTAAATTACAATTTCCCATTCCCTTAGCAACCATTTAGATTATTACACACCATGTTTATTTATTAAAGTTTATTTTTTAAAAAAATATTTATTAAAGGAAGACGAATGTTTGGTGATGACATATGACGTCATCGGGCGGGAAAAAACGTGGTATAGGGGGAAAAACGTGAAGTATTTTTTAATTAATATTTTTGAAAAACCGTGGTATAGACTTTCCGCGAAGTTCGAACCCGTGAAAATCGAGGGAACACTGTATTTCGATTTCGATATATGCTGTCTTTTTATATATTGTAAGCTGCTCCGAGTCCTTGGAGAAGGGTGGCATATAAATCCAATAAACTTAAATTTAAAATACCCACGGTCCAGATGTGTGAAGGAAGTGATGCTCAGGAATTCTGAGAGTTGATGGTGTACATCCAATCAACTTTTCTGCATTCTCCTCTCCTCTCCTTTGTTCCTCCTTCTTGCCACAGCCCATTCCAGACACCAGCCCCATGAAGCGTTCCGTCTCCACGCTCAACCCACAGCGTCCCCGTGCCGCACATCTTTACGAACATCCCCGGCCAGCTGAACACACTCATCACCATCATCACCATCGTTGCCACCGGCGGAGAGAGAAGAAGCAGAAGTCGGTTGACAAGCCACCCAATCACTTGATTGATGGTGAAGCTCCTGGTAAGGGTGCCGCGATGACCCAGGGCATGGCACAGAGGTAGCTGACTGTTCAAACCGCCCCTTTCTTGCTCCAAATGTTGCCCAAACTCACCCACATTTACTTTCAAACAGTAAAAAGTTTCAGAATAAAATCCCCCCACCCCAAAAATAAGAAAAGAGAGAGAAAATGGCAGCGCCCATGGATCAGCACCGACTGAACCAGATCCATGATACCATTGTGGCATCACCCGCAGGTCGCTACCAGTTCGGGCGATCCGGTCTAAACCGGAAAGAACCCACCCCAGTTACAAACATATCAAAACATGCCATTTGAATGAACTTAATTTAATCAATGAACCGCTTCTAATTACTGGCCTAGCGGTGGAGACATACACAAAAATCAAAAAAGCAATCCTTTCTTCATTAGTCTTCATTAGCAGCTGATGTAAATTCATCAAAGTCAAAGCAGTACAATTAGTTCTTGTTATCTGAAGTAGTGCCCAAAGGCTTGACAAAATTCCTAGGAGCCTTCCTTATCAGCAATCCAAGGCAAAAAAACAGAGTAGACATTTTTCAGAGACAACCATGACACGTCAAGGCACAAGTCTAAACTGTTGTTTCCTGCAGCCTTTCAGCTGCCTCTGCTGTCCTTAAGTAGATTAGGGGAGTGGCCAATTACCCGCCAGTTTTACTCCTGAGAAGACCTTCTCTGGAGTAACCATTCCTGTCTCTTGGCCGCCCTGTGTGCTCGTGCATCAAGAAGAGGAGAAGCCTCTTTTTCCTCATCACTGCTATGTGGTGCTTAAGGATCCAAAGGCCCTGACAACCTCTGCCTCTGGCACCGAGTCCTCATCATCCTCTCCATTGTCCGACTTGGATGCTAGCTGCACAGGCCGCTGGACTATCATTAAGTCGGTCTCCTCTTGAACAGGATCCGCTATCAGCTGCATGGGCTGTTGCGAGCCACAACGGTGAACCATGTTCGATGCTTATAATGATTTGAAGCTTGCTACCTTCTCATTGTCTCCCCAGCAGGAGAAGCCACCTCCAAATCCAAAAGGCAGGAGCGAGGCCGGTCCCAGGAACGGAAAGTCCATTCTTCCTCTTCCTCTGAAAAGCAACGCTTTTACTCCTGCGACCGCTACGGGAGTCGGGACCATTCTCAGCCCAAGTCCTCGGAATGCAGTAGGCCTCCGTCTCCCGGTGGAGGGCAGGACCACGAGACACAAAAGCAGGTGAGAATGGGAGATGGAGGGCAGAGAGAGAAAGAGAAGGGGTGAGAAAGAGGGTTCCCTAGGACAAGTAGCGGGTTGCTACTGGTACGGCTAAGGCTGCAGCACCAGTAGCGAAAGTTGAGCTGCGTGCGCAGCCTCACTTCTCTAGCGTGCGTGCATGCACGTCCCAGCGAGATTTTCCTTCTGCGTATATGTAGGATATGCGCGCGGTGTGAGATTTTGGCGATTTTGCACAGGAAGCAAAATCTGGTGAGGGGAATGCATGCACCGAGATTTCAATGATTTTTTTTTTTGCTTCTGCGCATGCATGGAAGGAAAACCCATTGCCAAAATCTCACTCTCGTGTGCTTCCCCTCGCAAGATTTTGCTCCCTCTGTGCGTCTCCTCGTGCGTGCGTCTCCTTGTGCGTGCATCCCCTCGTGAGGTTTTGCTTCCTGTGGATGCGCAGAAGGAAAATCTCACTGGGATGTGCACACCCGCCCGCTGGAGAAGTGAGGCTGCGGACGTAGCTCATCTTTCTCTACCAGTATGGTAGCCTTAGCCATATCGGCAGCCTTAACCGTACCGGTAGCGGGTTGCTACCACTACAGATAAGGACGGTGCACCGGTAGTGAAAATTGAGCTGCACATGCGGCTTTGGATGTCTGCCGGGTGCATGGGCACGCCCCTGCGAGATCCTGCTTCTGCACATGTGCAGGAAGCAAAAACTTGCAAGGGGACATGCACGCCGTGAGATTTTCGCCGATTGTTTTGCTTCTGGTGAGGGGAATGCATGCACCGAGATTTCAGTTATTTCTTTTTGCTTCTGCGCATGCGCAGGAAGCAAAAACTTGCAAGGGAACATGCGCACACATGAGATTCTGGTGATTTTTTCTTCTGCGCATGCGCAGAAGCAAAACCTTGCAAGGGGACATGCGCGCATGTGAGATTCTGGTGATTTTTGCTTCTGCGCATGCATGGAAGCAAAACCCGTCACCGAAATCTCACTTGTGTGCACTTCTCCTCTCAATATTTTGCTTCCTGAGCATGCGCAGAAGCAAAACCTCGCCGAGACCTATGCGCGTGCACACCAGGGACACAAAGTTGCACGCATAGCGCACCAATAGCAACCCCCACCTGCCTAGGGCTTCTGATCAACAGGGGTAGCCTTTGGGTGGGGCTGGACGCCCGCTTTCTCCTCCCCGGAGAGCGAAGGCTTCTCTATGGCAGCCTTTCCAAGTAGATCAGAGAGGAACTGTGACCAGACGTGCTAAGCTTAACTTATCGTGAGGCTACACGAATAGAATTCTTGCAAAGTCTGCGAAGGACTTGGTGTCGATCTGGAAGCATGCAGTGGATCTGCTGACTTTTCAAGGTGGATCCCCTCGGCTCTCCGGTCTGCTAGACTGTCTTGTTTCCCCAGTGTTGTCTTCCTGGTTGTCTTCATTCGGAATCCTTTCTTCCTCCTGGTTGGTTTCCTGTATTCCTCCCTCTGTTCAAATGGTTCTTGGAGCCAGTTCCTCTGTCCTTGACGGTGCATGTCTAAACTCTCTCTTTTCTTTTTTTTGTTTTGTTTTTGTTTTCCTTTTTTATCCTACGATACATTCCTCTGTTCATGTCATTCCTTCTTCTGTCCATTGCGTTTTGCCACTCTACTCCAACATGTGACTCTGTGTTTGTCTGGTATTCTTATTATTGCTCGCTGTCCTTCTTTTTCCCCTTCTTCTTATCTTCCTTCTTCTCCTTTGCCTTCTCTTCCTTCTTCTTCTCATCTTTCTCCATATCTTTCTCCTCCTCCTCTTTCTCTGTATCTTTCTCCTCCTTCTTCATATCTTTTCTCCTCTTCCCCCATCTCCTCCTTCTCCATATCTACCTTCTCCTCCTTTGCCTTCTCTCCCTTCTCCTTCATCTCCTCCTTCTCGGTGCTTTCCCTCTCCTTCTCATCTTTCTCCATATCTTTCTTCTCCTTCTCTTTCTCCTCCTCCTTCTCTATACTTTTCTCCCCCTTCTCTATATCTTCCTCCTCCTTCTCTGCTCTTCCTCCTTTTCGTTCACCTTCTCCATGTCTTCCTTCTCCTTCTCTATATCGTCATTGTACTCCTTCTCTTTCTTCTTCTCTATTTTCTCCTCCTTCTCCATATCTTTCTCCTCCTCCTCCTCCTCCTCCATCTCCTCCTTCACTATATCTTCCTCCTCTTTCTCCTCCTTCTCCTTCTCCATATCTTCTTTCTCCTCCTTCTCCTTCTCTTCCTTCTCCTCCTCTTTCTCTATATCTTCCTCCTCCTTCTCCATATCTTTCCTCTCCTCCTCCATCTCCTCCTTCTCTATTTCTTCTCCTTTCCTTCCACCTTCTCCATGTCTTCCTTCTCCGTCTCCATATCTTCCTCCTCCTCCTGGTTTTTGTTTTGTTCATTTACTTTCTTCCAATCTTCATGTAGGGCAGTGGTTCAGTTAACGGGAGCCCCCTGCTGTTGACCTCTGGTGCTAGCACCCCATGCCGTGGTCGGAGGCAGTTGCCGCAAACTCCGCTGACTCCACGCCCCAGCATTACCTACAAGACTGCCAACTCCTCGCCTGTGCATTTCTCCGGGTTCCAGACCGGCCTGCCAACTTTCTCCCCGGGACGCCTGAGCCGGGGTCTCTCTGAGCACAATGCTTTGCTGCATGGCGACTCCCAGGGACCCACACCAACCCTGATGGCGCGCATCGGTTCGGACCCTTACCTGGGACACCGAGAAGAGAGTGACAGTCCATACCATATGATGCCTGAGGATACGCTCACCTTTGAGGAGGCCGTGGCCACCAATTCAGGGAGATCCTCCCGGACCTCTTACGTCTCCTCTCTAACGTCCCAGTCCCATCAAATCCGCCGCGTTCCCAATGGGTACCATTACATCTTGGGACTAAGTGCCGGCCCTGGCACCAGCACTAGGGCGCGTAGCTATTACCACGAGCGAGACGAAGACGATTGGTGCTAGCAGGAACAAGGAAACCAAGTTGCGCACTGGAAGTCGATGAGTTTTATCATCCAGACAGCCACCCTGTGGATGTGGCGACGTCTTTGCATCCAGCCCTGTGACATCAAGGCTGCCGAAGGGGACGGAAGATACAAGCCAGCTGCCTCTCCGTGCAAACAGCCCTGCCAAAACGGTCCTAGGTCCATGGACCACACCGTTGGAAACGACGCCTAGTCTCTCTCTCTCTCTTTGTGTGTCCCCCATTTCCTTTTTTTTGCACTAGAGAGCTACGTCAAGAAAGGCACCTGCTCGGGAGGGTCTGAGTAGAGCAGACATCCTTCTGTCCTGCTCCCCGTTGCCATGTCATGGCAGATGCCACCTTCCACCCCAAGTTACGAGGCTACAACACAAAGCCCAGGGAGGAAAACCCCAGACTAAAGACTGGAATCTGCACAGTTGGGGGTGAGCTGGTGGGGAAGACAAAAGAACCCCCCCCTCCACACAGCACCCTGATGTACAAAGAACCAACCCATGTTTTATTGTGTCCACCTTTTAAGAAGGGAGTTTATCCAGCGGGATCTCAACCCTTGGCCAACTGTGACCCTTTATCAACCGAGCCAGGCATGGAAACTTCCAATGAATCCGAGCACCCTATGGCTACGCCTAACGTCTTGGTCCATCCTTTGGTCTCCACATTTATTTTTGGAGGGTGGTTGGTTGGGGAGAGTCCTTCCCACCAGTGTGTGTTTTGTTTTTGTTTTGGAAAAGCCCTTCAAAAGAGGAGAGGTTTCCACCAAGGACAACATCTCGGTCTTGTTCTTGCTGCTGAACCGTTTCTCCTCGGACAAGAGAGTTGGGGGGGGGGATCTTAATTTTTCATCTTGTTTACAAATCTGAGCTGAGGAGGATGAAGATGAAGAAAGAGGAGAAGGAGGAGGGTGAGGTGAGGTGGGCAGAATGGTCGTGTTTTTATATGGAAGCTGTTGGATAAACTTGTCCCTTTTTCATTGTGTCCACTTTCTGGGGATGGGTGGTTGGGGGTCGGTTGTATAGCGAAAGCAAGCAAGACCAGAACACAGCCAAAAACGTGGAAAGTCATTCCCAGTGGAGAACTAGTCTACTGGCCATTCCAAGGTTTTCTTTTTCCTTCCCGAAGGCGCCCGTTCTTTACTTCTAAGTGCCTAATCTTTGAGAACCTCTTGTGGCAACGATGCAGTTGTGTTTGTATTCCCCTTCCCCCCAAAAAAGAGAATAGAGTAAGAGGCAGGAGGAGGAGGAGGTTGACAAGAGAGTTGGCTTGTCTGAGCTTGGCTTGATCTTTTCACTTTGCAAAGCTGGAGAAACTATTCAAATCCGATAAGTCCCAGTTTTGTTTTAAGGACATCCAATCGGTCCCGGAAGGTTTAGAAAGCAGTCTTCTGGGTTAGGGATGGATGCTTTTTGCAAAAAAAACCCCACCATTAAAAGCAAAGAGGGGAAGGAATGCTTCCGCTCTTCAGATTTTAAAATCCATTTCTTGGAAACTGAATCTAAGGAACGTCTGGGAGGGAAGGGGTGGAAAAAATCCTTCACCCCGATGGCATTTTGGTTGGAATTAATTCCGATTCTCAGGGATGGGATTCCGTTTTTATTTTTATTTGTTTCTCAAAAGACACCCCCCACCCTCTGCCCCAGTTTTGGTTCTCTGTATGCTTGTCTGTGTGTCTGTTGTGGTGTTTAGTTTATTTTATTTTTTAACGTCCTGTACGCACGGGGTTTAGTGTGCATGCCTGCACCGGTTCCGAATTCAGGACCGATAAGTTTCGCTAGGGAGCCAAACCCTTGCTTTGAAAGATGCCAAAAACCGCTGCTTTGGGGGATGTGTGGAAGGCATGACCCATTTTATGGACTAGAAGTTACATCCCACCCAAAATGGCTAAGGTTCTGGCCACGGAGGAGGTTAGGAAGAAAGAAGGAAGGAGCAGAGCCCAAATAATTGTCAGAAGGGAACTGCTGGTGGGAAAAAACAGAATCTCTTTTCACGTGACACTTTCCACATCGCTTAAAATACTTTTTAAAAAAATACATCGTGTGAAGGCACCCCGAGAGGAATTTTTCTATTAGAAGGACAGGTATTTTCATATCTGAATGTACCTTTGCTTATAAACCCAGATTTCATCAGAACAGCGGCGGGAGAATAGAGGCAAGGGAAGAATATTTGCAGAGCTTTTTGAAAGTACAAGTCTACGGAGAGCAGCGGCATACAAATTTAATAAATAATAATAATAATTATCCGGAGGTTATTCCAAGTTATAGGGAACAATTCCCATCTGAATTTGGAAGAAAGATTCCTGTACTTTGTTGTTGTTCTTGTTTTTCTCAAGAGGCAACGGGGACTTTCTGGTTTTTCTTTGAAGACATTTTGATTCTCAACCGAGAAGCTTCTTCAGCTCTGATTGAATATACACTGCTCAAAAAAATAAGGGGAACACTCCAAGAACACATTCTGGATCTGAATGAATGAAATATTCTCATTGAATACTTTGTTCCGTCCAAAGTTGAATGTGCACAACAGCATGTGGAATTGATTGCCAATCAGTGTTGCTTCCTAAGTGGAAAGTGATTGCCAATCAATGTTGCTTCCTAAGTGGAAAGTTTGATTGATTGGTTTATTTATTTATTTTTATTTATTTATTTATTTTGTCCAATACACAATGAAGGTTATAAAGGATATACAGTACTCGTAGTAAAATATATCAGAGAAAGAATAGAAGAGAAGATATAGGAATCAATGAAAGAATAGAGAAAGGATATTGGAATAGAAGAAAAGATATAGGAGATATAGGAGAGACAATAGGACAGGGGACGGAGGGCACCCTGGTGTACATGCACTCCTCTTACTGACCTCTTAGGAATCTGGAGAGGTCAACCGTGGAAAGTCTAAGGGTAAAATGTTGGGGATTAGGGGATGACACTACGGAGTCCGGTAATGAGTTCCACGCTTTGACAACTCGATTACTAAAGTCGTATTTTTTACAGTCAAGTTTGGAGCGGTTAATATTAAGTTTGAATCTATTGTGTGCTCTTGTGTTGTTGTGGTTGAAGCTGAAGTAGTTGTTGACAGGCAGGACATTGCAGCATATGATGTTGTGGGCAATACTTAGATCATGTTTAAGGTGTCGTAGCTCTAAGCTTTCTAGATCCAGGATTGTAAGTCTAGTTTCATAGGGTATTCTGTTTCGAGTGGAGGAGTGAAGGGCTCTTCTGGTGAAGTATCTTTGGACATTTTTGAGGGTGTTAATGTCTGAGATGTGGTATGGGTTCCAAACAGATGAGCTGGATTCGAGTATGGGTCTGGCGAAAGTTTTGTAAGCTCTGGTAAGTAGTATGAGATTGCTGGAGCAGAAGCTACGTAGGATTAGATTAACAACTCTTGAAGCCTTCTTGGCGATGTTGTTGCAGTGGGCTTTGGCACTTAGGTCTTTTGTTATTAGTATTCCGAGGTCTTTAACCGAGTGGGGGTTATCTGTGATAATTTGTTTATTCAGTTTGTATTTGGAGTTCTGATTTTTTTGCCGATGTGTAGGACAGAGCATTTGCAGGTTGAGATTTGGAGTTGCCACATGTTAGACCAATCAGAGACAGAGTCTAAGGTCTTTTTTGAGAGTAGTTGTGTTATCGGTGGTGTTGAAGAGTTTTACATCATCAGCAAAGAGGACACAGTTGCTTGTGATGTGATCGCAATGGTCATTGATGTAGAGAATGAAGAGCATTGGTCCTAGTACACTACCTTGGGGAACACCGCTTTTAACAGGGACAGGGGTGGATACGGTGCTTCCTATTTTTACCACTTGTTGTTTGTTTGATGGGAATGCTGTAATCCAGGATTTGAGTTTTAGGAGTAGTTTGCCGTGGACCACTGAATCAAAGGCTTTGCAGAAGTCGATATAAATTGCATAGTGATATTGGTCTGTACTTATCAACAAGACAGGGGTCTCCTTTTTTGAAGATGGGGATGACCATTGCTTTCGACCATAGCTTGGGAAGTATGCTGGTTCTGAAGGATTTTTTGAAAATTATGCTTAGTGGTTCAGCTATAGCAGAAGAGAGCTTTTTTAGGAACTAAGCACATAGACCATCTGGTCCGACTGATAGAGAAGGTTTAAGGTCACGTAATGCTTCTTCAACACGGTCTTCGGTGAAGTCTACAGAAGTTTGATTGACTTGGAGTTATATTGTGTCATTTAAGTGTTCCCTTTATTTTTTTGAGCAGTGTATAAATCCATCAGTTCCCACTGTTCAGTCAGAGCTGAAGAAGCTTCTTGGAGGAGGAGCAAAACATCTTCAAAGAAAAAAACCAGCATCCTGAAAAACCACCTTTGGGAACAACCGTAACCTAATGGATGACTGAGACATTGAGCTATTCCTGTTCTTTGTTTTCAAGACCAGGAATTGACTCCCAGGCCAAAGCTAGGATCTGCAGCTATGACCTGCACCATTGAAAGTAAGGGGGAAAGCATTTATTTATTTATTAAATTTGTATGCCGCCCTTCTCCAAGGACTCGGGGCGGCTAACAACATATAATATAACAATACAGTACAACGGCAAATCTAATTACATTTAAAATTACAATCTAAAAATCCAATATTTAAAAACAATCATACCAGTTCAATCATACAACATATATCTCATTTCGTTGGCCAGGGGGATGTGTTCTGTCGAGCCCTCTGATAGAATCTTCCCACAAATGCACAGAGACAATTTCAGACACACACACGTTTGAAAATTCAAAACAATGTTCTTTATAATGAAAATTCACTTAAACCAAGCCCTCTTTTGGTATAGCAAAGATCACTCGTCTCCAAACAAACTGGTAATTTGTACAAGTCCCTTATCAGTTCTGTGATACTTAGCTTGCAGCTGTGAGGCAATTCACAGTCCTTCTTTTTTCACAAAGTGACACACACTTTGCCCTGGTTTAGTTTCAAAGCGGGGAAAAACCAGCACACAAAAAGTCAGTAAAGCAGTCACGAAACACGATCAGATAATCCTCCACAATGGCCAAACCCACAGGCTGCTCTTTATAGCAGCCTCACTAATGACCACAACCCCACCCAACCACAGGTGGCCTCATTTTCTTTGATAATAATCTCTCAGTTGTTGCTGCCTATGCATCGCTCTCCGCATGCGTGGCTGTATCATTAACTCTTGTTCTGAATCCAAGGAGGAGCTAGATAATTCATCTCCTTCTGAGCTGTCTGCCACACTCTCCTCCTCCCTGTCATCTATGTCTTCTTGGTTAGAGGAGCCTTCATCATCAGATTCCACCGGGGGCAAAACAGGTCTGCAGCATGTGGATGTCTCCCCCACATCCACAGTCCTTGGGGCAGAAGCTGGGTGAGAGCTAACCACAACAGGATGAGACTTTGTTGCCCCAAGCCTGGTGACATAGGTGAGTCTTAAGACTCTTACAGAAGGCAAGAAGGGTGGGGGCAGTTCAAATCTCTGGGGGAGTTGATTCCAGAGCCCCACCACCACAAAGAAGGCTCTTCCTCTAGGCCCTGCCAAGCAACATTGTCTGGCTGACGGGACCCGGAGAAGGCCAACTCTGTGGGATCTAATCGGTCACTGGGACTCAGGCGGCAGAAGGCGGTCCCACAAGTAATCTGGTCCGATGCCATGTAGGGCTTTATAGGTCACTACCAACACTTTGAATTGTGTCCGGAAACCAATCGGCAACCAATGCAGTCTGCAGAGTGTTGGAGAAATATGGGCATGCCTAGGGAGGCCTATGACTGCTCTCATGTAGCAAATGCAATTAAGTATCATACCCTCTGCCCCTCCAAAAAAATTGGAACCCCTTGCATAGAAGACAGTAGCCCCCCCCACACACACAATTGTATAAAGCCACACCAGGCCCTACTGTGGCATGCTTTAAAAGGCAGTTGCAGATTAGCATCTAAGGCTAACATCCTTTTTTTATTATTATTATTATTATTGTTAGTTAATAACTTTAAATTGTCACTAGGTGTTGCTATAATTCCATGTCCTGGGTGGGGAGAAAAAAACAACTTGCAATTCTCTGCATTAAGGCTGGATTTTATCTCTCCTTTTATACTCAATCCCAGTGATCCAGGGAGAAGCAAATGCAGATTTTTTAAAAATTATTTTTGCAAAGGGAGGAACGAATCTCAACATAAGTTGTCCCCCCTCCCCTTTGTAGCAAAAATCAGCTGCAAAGTAGAAGCTTAACAGCTTAACACCGAGAACGCCGACAGGGCGAACGGAATACAAAAAGACCATTTAAAGAGTAGGGTTTTTAAATTCTTGAACTGGGGAAATGTTTTTGGAAAGAGCAGACAATACAACGTTTTGCTTTTAAAGCATCTCCCCTGGGCATTTTGTGAGTCAAAAGCTTTTTTCAGCAAACACATTTTTTAACAAATTAGAAAGTTGAGTATCTTGGACTTCAATCTTTCCAATTCTTCTCTGCCCATTAACGCGGTGGATTTGAATTCGTAAATCTTCTAGAAATCCTGTACAGGTAGTCCTCGACTTACAACCACAGCCAAGCTTAAAACCTCCATTGCTAAGCGAGATAGTCGTTCGGTGAGCCTTTTTGCAAACTTGCTTTGCCACCACCATTAAGTCAATCCCTGCAGTTGTTAAGTTAGGAACACCGTCGTTCGATGAATGAGAATTTCCCCCCTCGACTTTGCTCACCAGACAATTGCAAAAGGGGACACTGCCATCTATCATAAATATGAGTCGATGGCCAAGCGGCTTAATTTTGATTGCACAACTACGGGAAGGCTGCAGAGGTCGTAAGTGCGAAAAACGATCATAAGTTTCAATGTCCATTGTGACTTTGAATAGTCACTAAGTGAACTCCTGTACATTAAGGGCTGTCTGTATATCCACCCCAGTCTTCCATGTAAAGAAACATTTTTTAAGTTTTAAAGCATTTTTCATGCTCACTCACTTTTAAAGAACACTGCACACTCACGGTAGTTAATCGTAGGCTAATTATTCCAAGGGGTAGTATATTATATACATATATATACTGTATGTTCTAGGTACGGCTATGATCCGCACAAATTCCCCAAAAGACCCACTGTTCAAACAAGCAATCTCTTTTATTTTTCTTCACAGCAGTTTTTAGATACATGGAAATATAGTCAGGTAAAATGCAAACAGCACGGCTGGGGGAATTCTCTCTCGGCTAGAATCTAATAGCTCTTCTGGCATAATTAACATTCCATTCTGAATAGCTGGGAGATAACAGGACTATTAATCACTACTTTAGGCAAGAGCTTACCAGATGACAGCAGGCACTCCTAAATCACTGTCAGCTTCACTTCCATCTGATAACCTCCTTATCCCAGGATAAACTAAGGAACCTGGCTCATCGTCCTCAGAATCAGACATGTACTGAGGCTGACAAGCATCACTCACAACAATGTATAAGATTAAATATTGTAGAATGGATTACATATGATATATATTTTTGCTAGGGCCCACATGGTTTTCTTTATGCAAAGTGAGTACCGTTGATCTTATTCCTAAAAATAGTCCTTCCTGGGAAGATCAGATACCTTTAAATAAATAAATAAATAAATAAATAAATAAATAAATAAATAAATAAATAAATAAATAAATAAATAAATAAACAAACAAACAAACAAACAAACAAACAAACAAACAAACAAATAAATAAATAAATAAAATGAAGAGGGAGTATCCATCACAATCTCTGGAACATTCAAAATGTATTTAAAACTACTTTAAAAAACCTACTAAGCTTTCATCAGTCCTCTACTGACTTTGTCAATGGGGATTTTACACTCTGACAAAGTCAGTAGAGGACTGATGAAAGCTTAATAGTTTTTTTAGTAGTTTTAAATACATTTTAAATTTAGAATCTTTCTCTCTCTCTCTCTCTTTTAAATGGACTGGACTGCCATTTGTCCAAAATGGTGTTTGGATAGCTGCTTGAGCAGGGGGTTGGATGAGATGACCTACAAGATCTTTCCCAACTTAAATAAATAAATAAAAATGAGAAACCCCACTCCCATATAAGGGCTCAGCTTGAGGGCTTTAAAGAGAAAGTTTAAAAACTTGCTGTTAGATTGAGGATAACTATAAATACATGGTATTTCTGTGGATGGCAGTTCTGTGTCTCATATGCAAGCTTGCCATCAACAAATCCAGGAAAATTGAAGAAGAGCTCAGTGCCCCATCGCAATTCAAATTGCACTAAAATTCAATCCCAGTTCCTTTTCTCCCACTCACTTTTTCTGGAAGTAATTTGAACTCAAAGGAAAGGGACTTTTTAATTATGGCTTTTTAAAGCCAATTGGAAATGACTAACCTTTGCCATTCCCTTATAAATTTTCTGGAGATGGCTCAGTCTACTAACTGTTTTGTTCCTATACTGTATTTTCAACATTATGCAGAAGGGCCACGAAAGCGACACCTATTGACAGTTCGTGGGCATTACAAGTATTACAACACTAAT
Organism: Erythrolamprus reginae; assembly: GCF_031021105.1. Lineage (NCBI taxonomy): Eukaryota > Metazoa > Chordata > Lepidosauria > Squamata > Dipsadidae > Erythrolamprus > Erythrolamprus reginae. Next base: position 6,801,333 of record NC_091957.1, read on the forward strand.
TTCTTTTTAATGTGCCGTGAGTAAGCAGCTGGTAAAAAGATGTCCCCAAAAATCCCAAATTCAAAAAAAAAAAAAAAGTGATTGCTTAAGAGAAATTTATTTATTTAATTAATTAATTATTTTATTAGCTTCTGTGCTGCCCAATCCCGAAGGACTCATGGCAGCTTACAACAATTTAAAAATACAAATACATTAAAAAAAAGAAGTCAAATATGAAAAAAAATCCTAAAACTATAATCCCAATTTTTAAAAAACCACAACTCAATCCATCACACGACACACAAATTTTATTTTATTTATTTTTATTTATTCAACTTCTATGCTTCTCAATCCCAAAGGACTCAGAGATTTGATCTTGGAGCCTCCTAAATTATATCCAAAAGGGACCAGTTGATTGGGGGATATAATCCAAGAAAGTACCATAGTTTTAGTCCTAAAAAATTGGGGGGGGGGGGAAGGAATAGAGACCAACTTTTGGGAAATCAAGTTAAGGCATCTCCGAAAGATGCTCCTCTCTCTCTTTTAACAGCTGCATTTTCCAGCCTCCAATCTACAAGTAATCTCATCCCTAAATGGCGTGTTTGTGTATGGATGCGTGCATGTTTAACATCCTTCTCTTTTATGAATCTGCCACTTTTTGAGCACATAAATAAGAGCACTGTTCATTTTACTTTAGGCTGCAGAGTCTTCCGATTGAGCCGTGCACCTGAAATGTTGGATGTCATAATAATTTTTTTATTAAAAAAAAATAACACGAGGGCATCTTTGGAACTGCGAGAATTAGCACGCAGGGTGACAAATGTTTTTCCCGATAGTTTCCCCTTTAGTGTGGGAACTAGACCTCGACTTAAGATCACCGCTGAGCTTGAAATTTCTGCTGCTGAACCAGGTAGTTGTTAAGCAAGTCTCGCCCCATGTTCATGACGTTGTTTCTGCCACAGTTGTTATGCGAATTGCTGTGGGGGTTGCGGTCCTTAAATGAATCTGGGTTTTCCCCATCCCCCCCTTGTTGTCGGAAGATGCCTGGGAAGGTTACAGAGGTTGATCACATGACCCTGGGGTGCAGCCACTGTCGTGACTACATGCCAGTGGCCAAGCATTTACATTTTGGTCACGTGGTCATGCACCGCCGTCTTTCCAGGGACGTTATAACTTTGAAGGTAACGGATGTTAAGTCCACGACCACCTGTAGGGGATCTCTATTTAAAATGCAAGCGGCTCTTTCTAAATTTGCATTTTGGCACACAAATTAGCTTAGGCCAGTGGTCAGCAAACTCAAACACGCAAAGAGCCATTTGGACCCACAGAAAAAAAAACGCAGGGAGCCACAAAACCTGGATGGGCGTGGCTCTCTCTTTCTCCCCCATCCCCGCAAACTTCAGGAGACTCCGGCTGACCGCGGGATGGGGCCACTGGCCCAGAAAGCCTTTAGCTGGGTTGCTCTCTTCTCCCTCCACCTATTCCTGCAGCTTTCGGGAGACGCTGGCTGGTGGGTTCCAACGTACCTCGCGGCCTTGCTGCTGGTTCGCTTCCACCTGTGCCATGTGGCTGGAGTGCAACACACACACACACACACACAAAAACCCCTGCCTAAAACAAAATGGCAAAACATGCACTGTGCCAGAAAGTTGGTTTCGGCGGAAGAGCCACACTCAAGGGGCCAAAGAGCCGTATGTGGCTCACGAGCCGCGGATTGCTTACTCCTGGCCAAGGCAAGTTGTAAGGTGTTCTCTTATCCGGGGTGAAGAATAGACTAGTTTGATGGAGATTTAATTATTATTTTTTAAACGGAGGACACATGCAGGAAACTGGTTAACCGAGAACAGTTCATCCTTCTTGAGTGGACACTGCATTTTTTTTTTAAGAGAAAAAAAAGATGATTTTTAAAAATGCAACAAAATCAAATGAGGGCTATGCAACGATAGCGATACCTTTTTTTTTTCATAACTCCAGTCGAGAATGGGAACAAAATCCATCAAGCCATACGAGGCCATCGCGTATTTTACAACTTCACAGGGTTGGCGTTTTCCATTCCCCCCATTCCAGGCAAAAAGCATGACTGTGACCAAATCTTTTCTACGTTTTACCAATAGGAAGGCACAAATACTTTCTTGGGAAATGCATAAAAAAAATCATATATATATATACACAGTATATATATATATTCCAAGATAACGGAGAACAAACTCGCCGGGGATCTTGTTTCCTCCCAACTTTGTTGAATGGGTTGGCTGGTTGGTTTTATTCTGTAACCGCTGTCCTGCATTCCCGTTTTTCTTATTAAACCAGTATGATGCAACAACCCTGTCGAATTGTAAGTGGCGTTCGCAGCTGCTAAATTACAGTTTGAATAATCGATTGACAAAATTTGGGAGGTGATGTCATCGGGGCGATGTCGGGGGGAGGGAAAGGTTGATGAAAAATTTTGCCACTTTTGAAATGTGTGTAGTAGTGGCTTTGATAATTGGCTTTCCCACTAGTTCAGAGAGTCCACACAACTCTCACACAACTTGTTGGCGGTGAACTTGGGACCAAATGAGCAGGCACTTTCCCCCAAAGAGGAGAATTGGCTTATCATGTTTTGAAGGAAGCTACAGACTTTGTCATCAAGGGAGAAAGGAGGATGCTGAGAATTCACATGCTAAGTTGGAGAATTGTGTCATTGAGCAAAGTTGGGTCATCAACCTGCCCTTCACTGGGCAATAATTTTTCCTTGAGATAGTCTTCAGTCTTCCCTTGAAGGTTGCCCATGAGATAGTCTGGTTGACCTTGAGCTAGTCTTTGGTCTTTCCTTGAAGGTTGACATTGAGGTAGTCTTCTGACTTTCCTTAAAGGTTGACCTTGAGATAGTCTTTTGACTTTCCTTGAAGGTTGCCCTTGAGATACTCTTTGGTCTTCCCTAGAGGTTGCCCTTGAGATAGTCTTCATCCTGACACTGAGGTCTTTCTTAAGCAAATGGCAAGACCTAGTTAACCTTGGAGGATGTAATCAAAGTGGGAGCTGGTTAGTATTTACACAGAAAAAAACCCAGGATTGTAGAAGCCACACAAGAAAATTGAAGGTCAGGTCAAAAGAAGTCAAGAGCAAACCACTACTGAACTCTTCAGATAACACAACAGGCAGGTCAACGAAGAAACCAGAAATTCAGGGCTCACAAGTCTCCCTGAATTCTTCTAGCGAGTTGCCAAAACATAAAATGCACTCGTCATTTTTCTTTCTTTTTTCTTTTGCATCCAAAGTCAGTCTAGTGGTAGCTATACTTTGAAAAAGTAATGTTTGCATGTAAAATATATACATACAATATAAATATATAGTGACCTCTATATATATATATACGGCACAGACTATATATATATATATATAAGGTGCATGGAGGAAAATGTTTATCTTCATACTTTTTGATACAATGTATTCACCTGTTGTTAATTTTTAATTATATTTGATATCAATGGGGGGTTTGTTGCAAAAAGTTTATATTAAAAAAAAGCAGTGTTAAAGGGAAAAAAAGCGCAGAAAAGTTCCAAAATGCAACATAAATGGAACTTTAAGAAAGGGGCTGGGAAAAAGTTAAAAAAAATATCTGTGATTGAATGACTTGCTGCCTGAATCATATTTATCAGCCAAACTTTGGATTCTGCCATTGTTTCTACAATTACATTTTGTATGAAGCAAAGTCCTTGAATTTAAATAAACCCTTAGGAAAAAAAGAAAGAGAGAGAGAAAGAGATTTAATTAACCGGGTGTGAACTCAACAGCAAATTGATGGTGGCACGCAAAGTTGAGAATGAGAGGTAAGTAAAATGAAGGATATGTGAAAATTATTGTCAGCGTTCCAATTTAATTTAATTTAATTTAATTAATTTAATTTAATTTAATTTAATTTAATTTATTAGATTTGTATGCCGCCCCTTTCTGTGGACTCGGGGCGGCTCACAACAGTAATTCACTCACTGAAAGCAGAACTCGGAGGGAGGCAGATTCCTCAAAGAACAATTTATTGGATACATCATATTGACACAAACTGGTGAAAACCGACTCTGAAAGTTCTCGTGGTTTTCACCTAATTAAAAGGCGAAAGTTCCCCCTACAACCCCCCAACTCAGGTCATTGGTCACACATTATCCAATAGTGGTGCTGATAAGTTGCCTGGCTACTCTACTCCTCCTCTTCTCAGCCATCTGTTGGAATGACCTTGGTTCCCATAAAGAAACCTTTATATTTCAACGGCAAAATGGAGCAATCTAATTTCCTCCCTCCCTTTCTCCATGTCCACCTTGGGGCAACCATGAAGCCTCCAAGATGGTCTCAGCCAAGTTTGCTTCAGTTTTTTTAAAAAAACAGGTTAACAAGAGTTGGAAAGGAACCTTTCAGGTCATCTAGTCCAACCCTCTACAGACTCTACATCTCCCTCTACCTAGGATTGAATTCACAACCTCCTGATTGTAAGGCAAGAGCTCCACTTCTAGACCACAGCAGCTGGTCGACAATTATTATATTTATTATTGAAATTTACTTATTATTTAAATTTATAAGTCATCCCATTCCTTCTGGACTCTGGTGGAAGAAATGTATTTGAAGTTCAGATTTATTCATAACAGAATTACAAACAAAATTAGAGGCTTTTTTTTTTGGCTCAATATGGCCTTTAATGGACGGTGAGGGGGGGGGAGCACAGTGAAAGTATAATGACCAGATATCGAAACAGTATAAATCCTAAAAAAAGAAAGGCATTAAAAGACAAATTTGCCTTCCAAGCTGATGAATGGAAAACAGATAAAAGGGAACAGAAAAACATAGCAAGAGGGACCTTAGAGGTCTTCTAGTCCAACCCCCACAGCAAGGAAACCCAATACAATTTCAGACAAATAGTCGTTCAGTCTCTTCTTAAAAGCCTCCAGTGGTGGATCACTCGCAACTTCTGGAGATGAACCATTCCAATGATTAATTGTTCTAACAGGAGATTTCTCCTTAGTTCTAGGTTGCTTATCTTCTTGGTTAGTTTCCACCCATTGTTTCTTGTCCTGCTTTCAAGTGCTTTGGGGAATAGTTTGACTCCGTCTTCTTTGTGACAGCCCCTCAAATATAGTGACGTATATGATATGTCACCCCAAGTCCTTCTTTTCATTAAACTAGATATACCCAGTTCCTGTAACCATTCTTCATATATTTTAACTTCTAAGCTCTTGATCAACTAACCAACATTATGGAGGTTAGGTTCCATGGGGAAGACCTCTGCAAAAAATACTTTCAAGCTGGTTACGCCAAGGGTCCAATTCACAATCCTTCCACAGCTACCAAATCCAAATCAAGTGCTTTGGGGAATAGTTTGACTCCATCTTCTTTGTGACAGCCCCTCAAATATAGTGATGTATATGATATGTCACCCCAAGTCCTTCTCATTAAACTAGATATACCCAGTTCCTATAACCATTCTTCATATATTTTAACTTCTAAGCTCTTGATCAACCAACCAACATTATGGAGGTTAGGTTCCATGGGGAAGACCTCTGCAAAAAATACTTTCAAGCCGGTTACGCCAAGGGTCCAATTCACAATCCTTCCACAGCTACCAAATCCATAGCTTCACTAGACTGCTACGCAGCAGGAGTGTTAAGTTTAATAACAATAAATAATAATAATAAAAAGTGTGGATCATTGATGTCACCATACCAGGTGACAGTCGAATAGATGAAAAACAAGAAAAAATTAGCCAATATAATGATCTTAAAATCGAACTACAATGACTCTGGCATAAACCAGTACAGGTGGTGTCCCAGTAGTAATCGGCACACTGGGTGCTGTGCCAAAAGACCTCAGCCAGTATTTGAAAACAATAAACATTGACAACATCGCAATCTGTCAGTTGCAAAAGGCCACCCTCCTTGGATCTGGGCACATCATACGAAAATACATCACACACAGTCCTAGACGCTTGGGAAATGTTCAACTTGTGATATTGTGATATGAAATCCAGCATATCAATCTTGTTTGCTATGTATTACTGTTTTTGTGAATAAAATAACAACAACAACAACTGAGTTGGAAGGGACCTTAGAGGTCTTCTACTCCAACCCCCTGCTTAGGCAGGAAACCCTACACTACTTCAGACAAATGTTTATCCAACATCTTCTTTAAAACTTCCAATGTTGGAGCATTCAGGAGCTTTTGAAAGGCAAGGATATGTTGATCGCATCCAACATCACCAGGGGGTTACCTTGGTTAAAACCTAGCGTGACCTCATCTATGGGATGCCCAGTGTTTGCTGAACATAAGAACATATGAAGAGCCATGCTGAATTGGGCCAAAACCCATCGAGTCCATCATTCTGTGTCACACAGTGGCCCACCAATTGTCCATGGGGATCTTGAGCAGAAAGATAAGGCAAACCCCTCCCTTTCCCTTGACCCCCAACAAATGGTACCCAAGGGAATCCTGCCTGCCTCAACCAACATAGAGGCGGCACTTGGACCTCCGTTTCAATAACCACAATAATCTCCATTTCTACCACCGGAACACCAATCCTAGGTGTACTGGCTGCACATAGCAGCTTGCCCTGCAACAGGCTCAAGACCTTCTCCTGCTAC
>NC_091957.1:6810416-6820416 GCF_031021105.1 Erythrolamprus reginae
GTCCGACCCCCTGCCTAGGCAGGAAACCCTACACTACTTCAGACAGATAGTTATCCAACATCTTCTTTAAAACGTCCAGTGTTGGAGCAATCACAACTTCTGGAGGCAAGATGTTCCACGGATTAACTATTCTGACTGTCAGGAAATTTCTCCTTAGTTCTAAGTTGCTTCTCTCCTGGTTTAGTTTCCACCCATTGCTCCTTTGTTCTTTGTTGGTGCACGAGGCCAAACATGAGCTCCCTTTTTTGGAAAGGAGTGCTTCGTAAACCACCAGCTCTTCATGATATAGGATGAGGAACCAGACCGTGTCGGAACATCCCTTCCAGCCTATTTATAGGAGTCTGGGTGTATTCCCTTGGCAAGATGCTCATTGTCCACGGCTCCCAAGACAAAGCTTCCCTCTAATTACCTCCCAATGAAATTTTGGGAAGGAATGTGCCAAGTGCCTGCTTTGGGAAAGGGCAGCAACCACTGTCCGCCAGGCTTCGGCCCCGTTCTGAGAACATTCTCTGAGGTAATGTAACACAATTTGTGTGAAGGAGCTCACCCACAAGTTCATGACTAGGAATCTGTGGCCCTGGGGGAGTGACTTATGTTCCCCCCCTTCAGTTCTCATGTGTTTGAGGGGCTACATTCCCTCAGGATCCTTAAGCTTGTTTTACTATTGGATTGTCACATGTTGTTTTATCACTGTTGTTAGCCTCCCCGAGTCCATGGAGAGGGGCGGCATACAAATCCAATAAATAAATGAATGAATGAATGAATGAATGAATGAACAAACAAACAAACAAACTAACTAACTAACAAATAAGCAAGCTAGCTAGTCAGGGATAAGCAAATTTGGCTCTTCTATGACATGTGGACTTCAACTCCCAGAATTCCTCAGCTAGCATGATTGGCTCAGGAATTCTGGGAGTTGAAGTCCACAAGTCACAGAAGAGCCAACTTTGCCTACCGCTGAGGTAGATCAAGTCAACCAGGTTCTGCTTTACCTCAGTGAAATTTGGGGGTGGGGGCTCAGCATGTGGAAATTCAGCTTCTTTGGATTGTTCTAGGCTCCATTCCATTGGCCAACTTCTTTTTAAAAAATATATATATTTATTTTTACATTAAAAACAAAAACAAAGACAAAACATGATTTATACAAACACATAAACATATATAATCGATATTTATTTATTTATTCATCTATTTATTTATTGGATTTGTATGCCGCCCCTCTCTGTGGATGTATGTATGTATGTGTGTGTGTGTATATATATCTATATATTCGACACAAAAATATGTAACCCTTCCCTGGTGCAGAGCTGAAGGGATTGGATACTGTAGCCTAGAGGATAATTCTCTGCCTTACAAGGCAAAGGTTGCAGGTTCAAGTCCCAGTGGGTATAGCTAGCTGATGAGGCCAAAATGAGGCCAAAATAGATCTATCCTAGTCTCCCTTAATTTTCAAATTCAGCAAAAAAAAAAAACATGTGACATATATATCTTAAATACTCAACAATTTACACATCGGCCAACTTCTATCAGTCTCCTTGTGAATAATTTGAGAGAAGGATCCTGATGGTGCCTGTTATTTTATTACGACAGCGATTAGATATACTAACTTTCTGTAAATAAGGTGGTAGAGTATTTGGGATGCATTGATGCAGGACAGGGAGGGAAAATTCTCACACGGAGGAGAAAATGATGGAGGGAGAGAGTCCTGATCTCATTTTGGCTTCTCCTCCTCCTCCTCCTTCTTGTCCTCCTTATCTCCCTTCTCCTTCCCCTTCTTGTTAGCCTTATCTATCTTCTTCTTCCCTTCTTTCTCCTTCTCCATCTTCTCCTCCTTCTCCATCTTCTCCTCCTTCTCCTCCTCCTTTCCCTTTTTTGTCCGCCTTTTCTATCTCCTCCTCCTCCTTCTTCCCCTTCTTGTCAGCCTTATCTACCTTCTCCTTCTTCTCTTTCTCCTTCTCCATCCCCTTCCCCTCCTTCTCCTCTTCCTTCTCCTTTCCCTTTTTTGTCCACCTTTTCTATCTTCTCCTCCTCCTCCTCCTCCTTCCTCTTTTTGTCTGCCTTACCTATTTTCTTGTCCTCCTCCTCCTCACCCTCCTCCTCCTTCTCTTCCTCCCCTTCCTATTCCTCTTCTTCTCCACCTTATCTATCTTCTCCTCCTCCTCCTTCTCTTCCTCCTTCTCTTCCTCCCTTTCCCATTCCCCTTCTTCTCTGCCTTATCTATCTCCTCTTCCTCCTCCTCCTCTTCCTCCCCTTCCTATTCCTTTTCTTCTCCACCTTATCTATCTCCTCCTCTTCCTCTTCCTCCTCCTCCTCTTCCTCCCCTTTCTATTCCTTTTCTTCTCCACCTTATCTATCTCCTCCTCTTCCTCCTCCTCCTCCCCCCATCCCCCTTTTCACTTTTTTATTCTTTACTAACTTGAGATCTTCTGGGCATCAGAAATAAGTCCCAAGGTTGCCTTTTGCGGTATAGTTGGTGGGGGGGAAGAAATCTGGGCTCAAAGAACCCAAATTTCCTCCCTAACTTCCATTTTTTTCTAAAACAAGTGTCCCCCTCCTTCAAATGGTAGGCCTTTTTTCAGTGACAACCTGTTTGGCAAAGCACCAAGCCTGTTGCTGCAGCTCATTTAACATAAAATTACTCCCGCCCACGAGTCATGCCATTCCGATTGCCAAGAGGGGCAAAGCCAAGTCAGATGCCAATCAAAAATGAGGAGGGGAAAAAAAATGACCCTTCTCCTCCATTCTTTCTCCTTGGACTGCTGTGATGTCTTGGGAACTGGGCAGTCCTTGTGGGTTTTTATTGCTCATCGGTGACCAAATGGGCAGGACTTCTATAAATCTTCACCACTCTCGCACACCAAAAAAAGACTCTGCATCCATCCTCGATCTGTGCCAGTGGATCCTGAACTCCACCTAGATGGGAATACCATGAGATCTCTCTTCTTCAGATTGCTTTTGGTGGGATTATGGGTTGTCGTACTAACAGTTGCCAATCAGCTTAAGGTAGGTTTCCATCTTAACTATACCCAGCGTTCTGTTGCTGATAATTGTGCTCCCTCTCTCTTTCTGAAATATTCTTCATTATTCCCCTTCTTTATTGCACCTGGAATGAAATTTGTCTGCCAGCAAATCAACAAAATAACAGAGTTGGAAGGGACCTTGGAGGTCTTCTAGTCCACCCCCCACCCCCCGCTTCAGCAGGAAACCCTGGTCTAGACCTTTGCACTGTTTAATTGATGGGACCTGGAGAAGACCAACCCTGTGGGCCCTTATCGGTCACTGGGAGCTATGCGCTAGAAGGCGGTCCCGAAGATCGTCTGTCCCTAAGCCAAGTAGGGTTTTAAAGGCCTCCGTGTGAGTCGAAAATCAACTAGCCAGCATGCACATATACGTTGGAGCTGGAGCGCATGTATCACCTAGTCTGTTAAGTCTGTTAAGGGGCGTACATAAGTGCACTGGTGTGCCTTTCGTCCCCTGTCCAATTGTCTTTCCTTTCTCTCACTTATCATATATATTTTCTTTCTTCCACATATCCTCTCCTCTAAGTTCACTTTACCCTTATATATATTACTACATGTCTATTTTTCTTCCTATGTATTTGTGTATTGAACAAATGAATGAATGAATGAATAAATAAATAAATAAATAAATGTAGTTTGTTTGCCTTGTGTTCAGTCCTACGAAACCCACTTGAGTTGATTTTTTTAAAAAAATGAAGTTAGCTTAAACACATTATGACCAGCCATCTGCAGTTTGCCATCCTTAGAGAAAGCGTGAATTGTGATGTTGTGTAAACTCCAAACCTGGGACATAACCAGCTTTCAAACTACACTGCTGAAAAAAAATAAAGGGAACACTTAAAAAACAGAATCTAACTCCAAGTAAATCCAACTTCTGTGAAATCAAACGGTCCACTTAGGAAGCAACACAGATTGACTATCAATTACACATGCTGTTGTGCACATTCAACTTTGTACAGTATTCAATGATAATATTTCATTCATTCAGATCTAGGATGTGTTATTTGAGTGTTCCCTTTATTTTTATTTATTTTATTTATTTGTTTTGTCCAATACACAATGAGGGTTTTAGTGGGTATATATATATATATATATATATATATATATGTGTGTGTGTGTGTGTGTGTGTGTGTGTGTGTGTGTGTGTGTGTGTGTGTGTGTGTGTGTGTGAATGATGAGGCAGCAGCCATCTCGATCACCGGAACATAGAAACTTTAATAAAACCACTTAGCTTTCGTTAGCGTGCTGCTAACTTCGTCAGAGTTTTAAAATGCCGTGGGAGACAAACATCTTTATAAAGCATTACTCAGTCTGCTCATTGCCCGCGTCACTCTGACGAAGTTAGCAGCACGCTAACGAAAGCTAAGTGGTTTTATTAAAGTTTCTATGTTCCGGTGATCGAGATGGCTGCTGCCTCATCATTCACGTATGTACCTGGAACTCGCATTTTTAGGACTATTCTTGATATATATATACACACACACACACACACACACACACACACACAGTAAAATACATGATGAAGATTATAGAGGAGATATATCTAAGAAAGAATAGAAAAGAAGATATAGTAATAGAACATATCAATGAAAGAATAGAAGAAGAGATATAGGAATAGAAGAAAGGTATAGGAGATATAGGAGAGCAATAGGACAGGGGACGGAAGGCACTCTAGTGCACTTGTATTCGCCCTTGTACTTATATTTTTCAGCACTTTCCCCCCCCCCCCTTAGGGCTTGGAGTCAGATGAGGTTTTGAAGTCTCCTGCAGAGAGGGAAGATTATCTGAAAAATCTCAGCAGGTTTGCCAGAAGAAGGCTTGTTCTTTCAAGGATGGTTTCAGATTTGCAGCCCCTCGGCCCCTCTCAATCCTCCAGAAATGGAAGCTTAGCTCCAGAGACGAGAGACAAAACCGACAGCTCTCTTATTAATGTTACCCACGTATTAAACAAGAACAATATTCATTCGAGAACCCTGTTTGGAGTCAATTCTCCAAGTCCCAAGAAAGGGGACGTCTCCAGATTGCTGGATGAGAACTTTATTGAGAAGAAGCTCCAAGGCAACATCCGTGCCTACTTCCAACACCCTACTGTGGATTATAACCATTCTACTCTTGCAAAAGTTGTCACCAAGCTGAGCAAAGTTCCAGAAAACATATCTGAGGTTTTAGTCCTTCAGTCCAAAGTGAAGACTTCTCTAGAGCAAGACATTGGACAAAACTCTACCAGAGCTTCAACAGGACTTGACGATGCTATCAAGGAAGTACAAGGTCCGCCTGTGTCTGAGAAATTCAACGGAGATGCTTATTGGCAAAGGTTGAGTGAAGTCCAACAGGTTCCTCTTCAGAACCATGATCCAGACTCCTTATTGAAGTTAAGGAATCTTCAACGGATCCATCTTGAACCAGGACCACGAGGGCTACCAGGGCCACAAGGTTTGCCTGTAAGTAGAAGGCCTCTTGTCATATGAGGTGTGTGTCTCTTCTCTGCTCCTTTTATGATTGGGCAAAGCAAGAATTGACAGAATGTTGGAAGGGACTTTGGAGGTCATCTAGTCCAACCTCTACAAGGGATTTGAACCGCCGAACTGCCAACCTTTCTGATCGACAAGCTCAGAGTCTTAGCCACTGAGCCACCTAGTCAGGTCTAATTAACCAGAACAATTAACCAGAGGAGCAGCTTGCCTTCAGAAGCTGTGGGTGCTCTAAGAGATTGGACAGCCATTTGTCTGTAACGGTGTAGGGCAGTGATGGCGAACCTTTTTTGCCGAAAAAGCATGGGTGTACACTATCGTACATGTGCAAGTGCCCACATCCATAATTCAATGCCTGGGGAGGGCAAAAATAGCTCCCCCCGCTTCCCCGAAGGCCCTATGGAGGCAGGAAGCAGCCTGTTTTCCAACTTCTGGTGGGCCCAGTAGGTTTGTGTTTCATCCTCCCCAGGCTCCAAAGGCTTCCCTGGAGGCGGGAGAGGGTAAAAACGCCCTCCCCCACCCCCTAGAGGCTCTCTGGAAGCCAAAAACGTCCTCCCAGGGCCTCTGTGAGAGATAAAAATCAGCTGGCCAGCACACACATGCATGTTGGAGCTGAGCTATTGCAACGGCTTGCGTGCCAGCAGATTTGGCTCCGTGTGCCACCTGTGGCACCCGTGCCATAGGTTCGCCATCACTGGTGTAGGGTCTCCTGCCTGAGCAAGGGGTTGGACTAGAAGACCTCCAAGGTCCCTTCCAATTCTTTTATTGTGTCTTGCTAACAACTCTGAAATTTGGTTGAAAGTCCTTTTATGGAGTAGGCGGAAAAAATATGTCTTAATTTAGATAGCTGACCAGTATTCCCTATTTCAAGTGAAACTGGGATCCTACACATGTTAGAATTTTGTGATGTAGTACCACCCTTTTAATTTTATTTATTTATTAGATTTGTATGCCGCCCCTCTCCGTAGACTCGGGGCGGCTCACAGCAATAATAAACAATATATAACAAATCTAATAATTTAAGAGAAACACTAAAAAACCCATTATTAAAAGCAAACATACACACAAACATACCATACATAAACTGTATAGGCCCGTGGGAGATGTTTCAATTCCCCCATGCCTGACGGCAGAGGTGGGTTTTAAGGAGTTTACGAAAGGTGAGCAGGGCGGGGGCAGTTCTAATCTCCGGGGGGAGCTGGTTCCAGAGGGTCGGGGCCGCCACAGAGAAGGCTCTTCCCCTGGGTCCCGCCAAACGGCATTGTTTAGTTGGCGGGACCCGGAGAAGGCCAACTCTGTGGAACCTAATCGGTCGCTGGGATTCGTGCAGCAGAAGGCGGTCCCCGAGAAATATGGATCGGAACGCCTGGTAGATGATTCACAGTCAAAGAAATGAGCTATAAGAATAGATGGATGATTACATAAATAACATCACATTGTCTTTGCGTTGTGCAGGGTTGTCCTGGAACACCTGGATTCATGGGACCCAAAGGAGACAAGGTGAGTTGAACAGAAAAGATTGGAATAGCATCAAGGTATAGCTTTTTTTGTTTGTTTGTTTAAGGACTTCCTGTTTACTTGAAGAACTTGTTTCTTTTGCATGTGGTTTAGGCCCATAGAACAAATGCTTTTGAATTAATTTATTTACTCAAATTTATTTATTTACTCGAATTTGTATGCCGCCCAACTCCCGAGGGATAATTCACCAGGAACAGGCCATAGACAATTTCTAAGAGGACTGCTTTTGGAGCTCTGCTGTCATTTAGATCCCACAGAATTGCCTTCTCCAGGTCTCGTCAACTAGGGGAAGAGCCTTCTCTGTGGGGGCCCTGGCCCTCTGGAAACAGCTCCCCCCAGAGATTTGCACTGCCCCCACCCTCCTCGCTGTCTGCAAAAATCTGAAAACCTATGTATGCCACTAGGCTTGGGGTCACTAGACCCTAACCTCTGGCCAATTAATGTGTGGTATGTTTGTGGTTTGAATCTGGAAGAATGGTTTTTAAAATCGTTTTATTAGATTAGTTATTTATATTAATTAGATCAGATGTCTTACTGTATATTGTTTTTATTGATGTGTTGTGAGCTGCCCCAAGTCTTCGGAGGCATACAAGTCAAAAAAATAAATAAACAAATAAACAAACAAAAAAACAAAAAAACAAATACATAATAAATTTCCAATCAAAGAAATGTCCCTTTTGTTATTTATTTATTTATTTATTTATTTATTTATTTATTTATTTATTTATTTATTTATTTATTTATTTATTTATTTATTTATTTGTTTGTTTGTTTGTTTGTTTTTACTAATTGCATTTGTATGCTGCCCCTCTCCGAAGACTCAGGGTGGCTCACAACATAATAATAATAAAAAAACAATACAATATCAAACCTAGAATCTATATCTATATATTTTAATTCTCTTAGGGTTCTCCTGGCACCATTGGCCAACCAGGCCGCAGAGGCATTCCGGGAGAGGTCGGCGCTCCCGGTCTTCCTATCATCCTTCTTGGGAGAAACTCCAAGGAGGACTGGCTAGCCTTCATGGTAAGTCTTCATTCCCCTAGCGCCATGATGGTGAACCTACACACATGGAGCCATACGGGAGGGTACGTGAGATTTTTCCATGTTACACCTCCAGTGTGCATTCGCGCGCCACACAGCTGATTTTCGGACTTGGGAAAGACTGTTTTGTGCTATGGACGCTTGAGGGAAGATTCCCTAAAAGCCCGGAGGCAAAAAAATCCCCCAATGGACAAGCCGGAAGTTCGGAAAACAAACTTCCGGTTTGCCATTGTGTTCCTTTTTGCACTCCAGAGGGATCAGGGAAGCTTCCTGAAGCCCCGGAGGCAAGGGTGGGCTACTAGGCGGAACGGGGGCAACGCTGTTCCATTGATGGAAATGGAGCATGTAGGCTCGCTCCATTGCTGTCTGGTGTGCATGCGCCGGGCATGCACATTGGCGCAATTATGGTAAAAATAATCAGTAGCATACTCATACACCTCTCCTTTTGGCACGCGAGCCCAAAAAGATTTCCCATCACTGCCCTAGCGGTATTTGCCTCTAATCTTTTGGCGCCCCGCCCAAACGTTTTAATCAAAAGATAATGAAACATGATAGAAACTCGGAGCCGGAGATTAAAAGGTTCAGGAGACAGGGACACTAATCCATACGAACGCTTGGCCAGATGTCAAGAGCGTCTTCCTACCGACTTCAACACTTCTATGCTTTATTACCCAAATCCCTTTGCGGGCAACTTAACTCTGAAAATCAAATTGCTTTCCTCAAAGACAGATGTCTGCAGTTTTTTTGAGCTGCTGCTGTAATTTGAACAAATATTCAATACGTAGGCGTAGTTGCGTGCCAAGTTGTTACCCAGACAGGGGAAGGCAGATTCGCTCGGCCTGTTTAAAGCACGAATTAAACGAATTAAGCTCCTCCACTTCTCAAATTCTTGAATTCTAGAAATGGATCGAGATGTACAACATTGCTGGAGGTCAACGTTTCATGTTAAGGTGCATTTAACTGCAGGAATCTGTTAAGTTAAGTGAGTAGAATGCTTGGCTGCATAGCTAGAGGTATAACAAGCAGGAAGAGGGAGATTGTGATCCCGTTGTATAGAGCGCTGGTGAGACCACATTTGGAATACTGTGCTCAGTTCTGGAGACCTCACCTACAAAAAAAGATATTGATAATATTGAACGGGTCCAAAGACGGGCTACAAAAAGGGTGGAAGGTCTTAAGCATGAAACTTATCAGGAAAGATGTCATGAACTCAATCTGTATAGTCTGGAGGACAAAATGGAAAGGGGGGGGGACACACGATCAAAACATTTAAATATGCTAAAAGGTTAAATAAGGTTCAGGAGGGAAGTGCTTTTAATAGGAAAGTGAACACAAGAACAAGAGGGCACAATCTGAGGTTAGTTGGGGGAAAGATCAGGAGCAATGTGAGAAAACGTTATTTTACTGAAAGAGTAGTAGATGCTTGTAACAAACTTCCAGCAGTCGTGGTAGATAAATCCACAGTAACTGAATTTAAACCTGCCTGGGATAAACATAGATCCAGCCTAAGATCAAATACAGGAAATAGTGTAAGGGCAGACTAGATGGACCAGGAGGTCTTTTTCTGCCGTCACTCTTCTATGTTTCTCTGCTGACTACCATCAGATGCCAATGGACTTATTTATTAATTTAAGGCCCCAGGTCAATAAAACACAAGTTTAAAATGCAGAAATCCAAACTCTGAAATTATGAAAAACAAAAAAGGGTATTAACTGACTTCTGCTGTTGCTGGAAACCTGATAATCCACCAAGGGGTTTAATACTCCCTCCGACCTAGACTGACTGACTGCCAATGAAAGGATTAAAACGGCAGTTTTCTAATATTACTTACTGCCGTTTATCTCGTCTTTCCTTTATTATTTTGCAACTTGGATTTACGTGGTGCCTTATCCGGCTCGTGTGTCTTCTTGCTATTACTTTTTTAATCACTTAAAAAAAAAAATATGG
>NC_091957.1:6825416-6887916 GCF_031021105.1 Erythrolamprus reginae
TTGATAAAATTGAACTAAGCTTTTTCCTGATTTGGCTTTTCTTCATTAAGGGTGAAACTGGGCCACCTGGTCTCCCAGGACACGCTGGATTTCCTGGGTCGGATGGTCTTTCAGGAGTGGATCAAAACCCTGGACCACCTGGAATGGAAGGGGACCAGGTAGGAATTGAGGAGCCAGCCGTGTGCAGCAGCTGCCAAAAAAGCCAACACAGTTCTAGGCTGCATTAACAGAGGGATGGAATCAAGATCACGTGAAGGGTTAATACCACTTTATAAGGCCTTGGTAAGGCCACACCTGGAATACTGCATTCAGTTTTGGTTGCCACGATGCAAAATTTATGGAACCACCTCCTGCCTCATACCTCACTGTGGCAGGCAAGGGCCCACAGAGTCAGCCTTCTCCGGGTCCCGTCCACCAAACAATGTCGGCTGGCGGGACCTGGGGGAAGAGCTTTCTCTGTGGTGGCTCCATCCCTTTGGAATCAATTGCCCCCAGAGATCTGTACTATCTCTACCCTACCAGTCTTCCGGAAAGCTGTTAAGACCTGGCTTTTCTGCCAGGCCTGGGATTAGGAATGACATAAGTATGCATGGTTTTTTTTAAGGACATTTTATATTTTATCGCACTGTTTATTATTATTGCTATATTTTTATTGTCTCAGTATTTATAAGTATTGTTAGCTGCCCTGAGTCCTTTTTGGAGTGGGCACAATATAAATACAAATAATAAATAAATAGATGGATGGATGGATGGATGGATGGAGAGAGAGACGGATGGATATAAAGGTAGATTATGATAGATGATGATGATGATGATAGATAAATAGATAGATGATAAGTAGGTAGGTAGGTAGGTAGGTAGGATAGATAGATAGATAGATAGATAGATGATAGATAAATAGATAGATAGATAGATAGAAAGAAAGATAGAAAGATAGATAGATAGATAGACTTCTATGTTTCTAGATAGATAGATAGATAGATAGATAGATAGATAGATAGATAGATGATAGATAGATAGATAGATAGATGATAGATAGATAGATAGATAGATAGATAGATATAAAGAAAGATAGAAAGATAGATAGATAGATAGACTTCTATGTTTCTAGATAGATAGATAGATAGATAGATAGATAGATAGATAGATAGATAGATGATAGATAGATAGATAGATAGATAGATGATAGATAGATAGATAGATAGAAAGAAAGATAGAAAGATAGATAGATAGATAGACTTCTATGTTTCTAGATAGATAGATAGATAGATAGATAGATAGATGATAGATAGATAGATAGATAGATAGATAGATAGATAGATAGATAGATAGATAGATAGATAGATAGGATGTGGAGACTCTAGAAAGAGTGAAGAGAAGACTAATAGTGATAATAATGTAGCCTTAGTGGAAACTTTGATAGTGATGAAGGCATTATTTGTTTAGCAGAGTGATGGCGTTCAGGAAAAAATGTTCTTGTGTCTAGTAGTCTTGGTGTGCAGTGCTCTATAGCGTTGTTTTGAGAGTAGGAGTTTTTGATGGCCGTTCAACTTTTCTTTTTCTTGCCAGGGTTCACAAGGGATTAAAGGGGACCCTGGACCACCTGGAGAAAGAGGAGAAGAGGTGAGTTGAGATGAGGGGAGGTTTAGAACAGTGATTTTTAACCTTTTTTGAGCTGCGGCACATTTTTTACATTTTAAAATCCTGGGGCACACCACCAACCAAAATGACACAAAATGACATCCTAAGACACTCTCCTCTCTTTTTCCATCCGTCTTCTCCCCACCCTTGTGTGTGTATACACACTCTTGAACCATTTCCAAAAACAGGTGAGGGCTGGGGGGGGGTTCTCTTATTCTTTGGGTGCTTTTTATCATATGCTTTAAATCAAGAGTCACTTCTCTCTCTTTTGTTTCTCTCTCTTTCCTCTCATTCTCTGCCTCAATCATTTTCTCATTTCTCTTTTTTCCTCCCCTTTTTGCTCATTTCTCTCTCCCTTCCTCTCCTTTTCTCTCTCTCTCTTGCTTGCTTTCTCTCTCTATATCTCTCTTGCTTTCTCTCTCTCTCACTCTTGCTTTCTCTCTGTTTCTCTATTTTCTTTCTCTCTCTTGTTTC
Source organism: Erythrolamprus reginae (assembly GCF_031021105.1). NCBI lineage: Eukaryota > Metazoa > Chordata > Lepidosauria > Squamata > Dipsadidae > Erythrolamprus > Erythrolamprus reginae. The sequence continues at coordinate 6,827,532 of NC_091957.1, forward strand.
TCTCTCACTCTTTCTTTCTCTCTCTCTCTCTTTCTCTCTCTCTTGCTTTCTTACTTTCTCTCTCTCACTCTCACTCTCAGCAAAAAGTTGCGAGACCGGAACCTGAGCTTCCTTCTTCGCGGCACACTTGACCATGTTTCGCGGCACACTGGTTGAAAAACACTGGTTTAGAAGACTGGGAGGCTGGCATGTTGGGTAGGCCATCAGTGTTGGGTGTCTGAGCTTCACAATGAACTTAGTTTCGTAACTATTCTTAATGCTTTGCTTCATATATAGCCTTGGATGACTTCATAGAGCAAGGATATCAAATTCGAGAGCCAGGGGCCAAATTCAAAAGCAAGTGAGGATTGATAAACTCTTCAAAGAGGACACACCAGCCAGGCCCAAAAGAGCATTTCTTAGGGTGTCTTATCCATCATTCATGTGCCATGTATGGAGAATTGGAGATCAGAGTAGGCAAGTGAAACACACAGCCTACCCTGGCTTTTTTTTGCCTTTTAGGGGTTTCCTGGAGACCCTGGCCCACCTGGTGAGAAAGGAAAGAAAGGAGCCAAGGTGAGTGGAGTGATAAAGGCTTAGTTTGCAGGATCCTAAAGTCCGAAAAAATTAAATTAAACCACCAGATCAAAAGGTATGTGTGAGGACTAATTATTTCATAATAATCTTAATCTTAAACTGCCTTTGAAGATCCAGTTCTCATAAAATGGATTATGGGCATTTGAGGGTGGGCAGAATATTTTAGCACCATGCCCTGTCCTTCCTTCCTCCCTCCCTCCCTTCCTCTTTCCTTCCTTCCTTCCTCTTTCCTTCCTTCCTTCCTTCCTCCCTCCTTTCCTCTTTCCTTCCTTCTCTTCCTTCCTTCCTCTTTTCTTCCTTCCTTCCTTCCTCTTTCTTTCCTTCCTTCCTTCCTCTTCCCTTCCTTTCCTTCCTTCCTCTTTCCTTCCTCCCTCCCTCCCTCCCTCCCTCCCTTCCTTCCTCTTTCCTTCCTTCCCTTCCTTCCTCTTTCTTTCCTTCCTTCCTTCCCTTCCTTTCCTTCCTTTCCTCTCTTCCCTCCCTCACCTACCTTCCTTCATTCTTTCCCTCCACCCTTCCCTCCCATCCACCAGTATACCATCTCTTATACTCATCACTATAATGGTTTATTATTCTCCAGGGTGTGAAAGGAGAAATCGGACTTCCTGGACCCATTGGCATTGCAGTAAGTTAGTTTAACCCCATTGCTTTTTAGTCACCTAAACCAGTGGCAGGCAAAGTTGGTTTTTCTATGACATGCGGACTTCAACTCCCAGAATTCCTGAGCTAGCAGGATTCCTGGGAGTTGAAGTCCACAAGTCAGGGAAGAGCCAACTTTGCCTGCCCCTGAGTCCTAAACCTAAAGCTTAGGTGATGGCACGCCATCCAAGGGCTGAATTGGGAAAATAATATATACTGCTCAAAAAAATAAACAACACAATTTAACTCCAACTAAATCAAACGTCTGTAAAATCAAACTGCCCACTTAGTAAGCAACACTGATTGACAATCAATTTCACATGCTGTTGTCAGCACATTCAACTTTGTACAGAACAAAGTATTCAATGAGAATATTTCATTCATTCGGATCTAGGATGTGTTCTTTGAGTGTTCCCTTTTTGAGCAGTGTACAGTAGTACCTCTAGATATGAGCTGCTCTACATGCAAGTATTTCAAGATACGAGCCACGAGGGGAGAGACATTTCTGTTCTAGTCCCGAGCTGAAATTCGGGATACGAGCCGAGCGTCCACTAGGTGGTGCAAGAATCCTTGCTTTTGGTTATCTCGGAGGGGAAAAAAGTTTTGTTCCAGATATGAGTTGCCTCGAGATACAAGCTCCCTTATGGAACGAATTATGCTCGTATCTAGGGGTACTACTGTATATTAATACTTGAATCAAGTTGTTGTTATTTCCATCTTTTTCTCTACAAAAATATAATGCTTTGGTTTGCCATGGCTCTACATTAACCCCAAATGCTTTCATAAATCTGGTTGTGTCAAACCTGCTGCAGAGGCCAAAGGGTGGGGGTCGGTGGGTGGGGCTACATTTGGTGTATAAGACGCACCCAAGTTTTCACCCTCTTTTTTGGGGGGTAAAAAGTTGCGTCTTATACTCTGAAAAATACGGTACTATCATCACTTCTAAGAGGAACATTTCAAGTTGCTTCTTGCATGAAATCTCACAAAGGTGCTGGTTGTCTTTTGTTAGGGAGTTATGGGTGCCAAAGGCCTTCTTGGTGTTCCAGGTCCTCCCGGACGCATGGTGAGTATTTATTTTATTTATTTATTTATTTTGTCCAATACACAATGAGGGTTTTAGTGGCTATATATCTATATACACATAGTAAAATACATGATGAAGGTTATAGAGGAGATACTCATAGTAAAATATATCTAAGAAATAATAGAAAAGAAGATATAGTAATAGAACCTATCAATGAAAGAATAGAAGAAGAGATATAGGAATAGAAGAAAGGTATAGGAGATATAGGAGAGCAATAGGACAGGGGACGGAAGGCACTCTAGTGCACTTGTACTCGCCCCTTACTGACCTCTTAGGAATCTGGATAGGTCAACCGTAGATAATCCAAGGGTAAAGTGTTGGGGGTTTGGGGATGACACTATGGAGTCCGGTAATGAGTTCCACGCTTCGACAACTCGGTTACTGAAGTCATATTTTTTACAGTCAATTTTGGAGCGGTTAATATTAAGTTTAAATCTGTTATGTGCTCTTGTGTTGTTGTGGTTCCTTGTTCATCTCCCTATTTCAAGAAAGGAGCACAGTTGGACAACAGTTTCTCTTGATCGCTGCCTCTGCTACTTTCAGTTAGCCCTTGAGATTGTGTCAATTCATTACTTCTCTTTCCTGCAGGGAGAACATGGATTCCGTGGGCGCTGGGGACCTGTTGGACCCATGGTAAGAATGTTATAATTTCTTCTGTGTCTCTCCAAATTGTGGCTGCTCCTTCTCCATCACCAATTTACACAAACCTATGAACTCTGGAATTGGATCAACCCAGACCATCCTCGGTGGCTATTTTGAGATGGTGACCCAGGCATTACAATGAATAAGTGTTATCATTGAAGTCTAATTTCCTAGCTGTGTCATCTGGGAATTTCACCTGGAAAAGGCTGTAATGCTAATAAAATCAATAAAATCATGCTCAGAATCCTTGCAACTGCAAAATCGGGACTGCAATTGAGGACCTGAAGCAAGTTCAGAGAGCTTTGAGGGAACAGCCCTATTGTTAAGGAGTTTGCAGAACAATTGTTAAAGAGTGTGCAGAATCCTTGAGTTATTTAAGGACATGCACAGAGGAAAATGTGGGATTCCAGCAGATATCCAGGAGATATGAGTAATTATTCAGTCATACAGGACAGATACATTAATGTATATAAAACCGTGTTTACTTTAGAAATAGCACAGCCAAGTTAAAGAGTCAATATCCCTCAATACAATAATAATATTACAAGCCTGTCTTTGTCTTACATATCAGACATACAGTACAGCTTACAAATCCATCAAACTACATTAGTCACAGTGAATCAGCAGAAAGAACAGAGAATGCAGAGAGAGAGAGAGAAAATCATGCTTTCTGGCTCCCTCTTGTGGATATTTGCAATACTGCCTCTTAAAGCTATAGTACTTCAGTACATACAAGCATTCATTGTTAGCTTGTTTATATATTGCAAACCCAGCTGTTTTGTACAGAGTACTAACAACAATGATAAGAGAAGTTATTAGTTTATGAGCAACTAAGATGATTACGGCCTCGGAGACAAAAAAAACTATGAAGAATTATTTTTATTTTTATTATTATTATTTATTAGATTTGTATGCCGCCCCTCTCCGTAGACTCGGGGCGGCTTACAGCAATGATAAAAACAATATATAATGACAAATCTAATAGCTGGACTCTAAAATAACAATAATACATTTAAAAAGTCTAAAAAAAACAAAAAAACCCAATATATAAAAAACATACATACAGTCATATCATACACAGAATGGTTGCAGGAATTGACTACAGCCAGTCTAAACGAAGGATTAGGGATAACCTAATAGCAGTATTCCAGTATTTGAGGGACCCACCACAAAGATTTATTCTCCAAAGCACCAGAAGGCAAGACAATAAGCAATGGATGGAAACTAATTAAGGAGTGAAACAACCTGGAATTAAGGAGAAATTTCCTAACAGTGAAGACAATTAACCAGTGGGACTGCTTGCCCCCAGAGGTTGTGGGTGCTCCATCACTAGAGATTTTAAAGAAAAGACTGGACAGTCATGTTTCTCAAATGGCATAGGATCTCCTGCTTGAGCAGGGGGCTGGACTAGAAGACCTCTAAGGTCCCTTCCAGCTAAATCTGATCCTGACTTCCCTGGTTTTCTATCCATTGCGGGAGGTTAAGTGAAGGAAAAGTCTTGTCTCGTGTCAGAAATGCAGAAACTAAAAAGAGGAAATGATGAGTATTTTAAAAAATAAAAACAAAAACTTTAATTTTAAAAAAATGCATTTATGTAGTTCTTGCCCAATCCTGGACCACATTGATGGCACAGGTATTTCCCATCAGTTAAGTCATTCTGGGTGCAAAATGGCCAGCTGTCATCTATGCAGTGACTGTATGATTTGATTTGATTTGATTTGATTTGATTTGATTTGATTTGATTTGATTTGATTTGATTTCTATGCCATCCTTTTCAGACGACTCAAAAAATTAAATTATTTTTTTATGTGCTTTAGGGCAAGCAAGGACCACGTGGTGCAGTCGGATGGCAAGGACCCAAAGGGCTACAGGTGAGATGTCTTCAGAAAAAGAGATGGGGGTACAAAGCTAGATTAGATTAGACCAGAATTCTTTATTGGCCAAGTGTGATTAGACACACAATAGCTTAGCTTAGCTTTTGGAGATCATCTTCTCCCTAGTTCAGGCAGGTAGGAACCTATTCAGTACGTAGCATCAGATAGCTCTTGGGGCACTGTGTAAGAATTGCCAATTTCAGATATATGTTTTTCTTTTATTTGTTTAGGGTGAAAAGGGCCTCTCAGGCCTGCCAGGGATACCAGGGCCTCAGGTATCTCCCCCTCCTCTCCTTTCCTTGACCTCCTCCTCCTAATCTCCTCCTTGCCCCATTATTCTCTTCCTCTTCTTCCTTCTCCTCTTCTTTATCTCTTCCTCCTCCACTACCTCCTCTCCTTCTTGTTCCATTCTCCTCCTCCTCCTCCTCTTCTTCCTCCTATCCCTTTCTCTTCCTCCTCCTCATATTATCCCCCTCGTCCATTGTCCTCCTCCTCTTCCTCCTCTTTATCCAATACTCCTCCTTTCCCTCCTTTGCCTCCAGAAGAATCTTGATTGTTGGTTTTCCATTGATGCTGATCGGCACAAAGGATTAGCGACTGCCCTCTTTTTCCAACTGGTACTGTCAACACAAAAGGGATTGAATTTAAAAAAAGACTAAGAAGCAAATGACAGAAGGATTTCTGCAGCAGCAACATCTCTTACATGTTTTTTTTCTGAGAGAGCTCCTTCCTTCCTCCCTCCCTCCCTCCCTTCCTTCTCTCCTTTACTTTCTTTCTCTCCTTCCCTCTCTCTTTCCCTTCCTTCCATCTCTACTTTCCTTTCCTTCCTTCTCTTCTTTTTTCTCTCTTCCCCTTCCTCCCTCCCTCCCTCCACCCACCCACCCACCTATCCATCCATCCATCCATCCATCCATCCATCCATCTGAGCTTGCTTGCTTGTAGATGTTTCATTATCCAAACTAGTTAGCCTCATCAGTGATCCTTCCTGTTGCTGACTCTGTAAACTGCTTAGAAAGGGCTGTAAAAGCACTGTGAAGCAGTATGTAAGTGCTATGGCTATTGCCCTTCCTTCCTTCCTTCCTTCCTTCCTTCCTTCCTTCCTTCCTCCCTCCCTCCCTCCCTCCCTCCCTCCCTCCCTTCCCATCTTTACTCTCTCATATGGTATTTCTCCCCCTTAGGGACCAGGAGGCTTGGAAGGAAGCTATGGATTCCCAGGTCTTCCAGGTTTGCAAGTGAGTTTCTCAAAAGATGTTCATGGCGACATGGAGTTTAATCCACCAGATCCGTCTGTCACCCTATAGATAAAACCAGTATCTTATCCATCTAGGGCCCAAGTGGGAAGGAAGGATTCCCTGGAACCAAAGGAGAACCAGTAAGAATCTTTTCTCCACTTTCCTTTCTAAGACAAATGATTGCGACTTTCAGGTGGGATGGTGTTGGGTCTACCACGAAGTTGACTTTGATGTTTTGATGCTAGGAATGGGTGAACTCAAGTTTTGGAAACTTAGTTTGAACTTAACATTTCAGTGCTCCCTTGTCTTTTGTATGCTTGTACACTGTATCTGCAAAGGCATTTAATTCATTGTGATTATTTCAGGGAGCCTGTTGGTTCGGGCAAGACAAAACTATTGTTATTGTTGCGAAGTCATGTCCAATCCATCATGACCCAATGGACAACATTCCTTCAGGTCTTCCTGTCCTCTACCATCCTCTGCAGTCCATTTAAGATCGCACAGACTGCTTCACTGACTCCATCCAGCCACCTCTTTCTCTGTCGTCCCATTCTTCTTTCGCCCTCCATCATTCCCAGCATTAGCCCTTCCTTCCTTCATAGTGTCATCCCCAAACCCCCAACACTTTACCCTTAGATTATCTACAGTTGACCTATCCAGATTCCTAAGAGGTCAGTAAGGGGCGAGTACAAGTGCACTAGAGTGCCTTCCGTCCCCTGTCCTATGTCTCTCCTCTATCTCCTATTCCTTTCTTCTATTCCTATATCTCTTCTTCTATTCTTTCATTGATATGTTCTATTACTATATCTTCTTTTCTATTCTTTCTTAGATATATTTTACTATGAGTATCTCCTCTATAACCTTCATCCTATATTTTACTATGTGTATATAGATATATACCCACTAAAACCCTCATTGTGTATTGGACAAAACAAACAAACAAATAAATAAATAAATAAATAAATAAATAAAATAGCCTCTTCTCCAGTGAGTCCTTCCTTCTCATTAGGTGGCCAAAGTCTTTGCGTTTCACCTTCAGGATCTGGCCTTCCAAAGAACAGCCAGGGTTGATCTCCTCTAGGACTGACTGATTGGATCACCTTGCAATCCAAGGGACTCGCAGAAGTCTTCTCCAGCACCAGAGTTCAATGGCCTCCATTCTTTGGCACTCAGCCTTCCTTGTGGTCCAACTTTCACAGCCACGCATGCCTTACCCAGCCAGACAAAACTATACTCAACTTCAAGCGTGTGCAAATTTTCCAACCTTACTTATTTAGATTGCTTGCCTACTTTATTGATTCGATATAGTTGACCTTGTCCAATGCAGTTGTGTGGCTTTAGTGTGATGCCTCTTCTGCATTTTTCCCCCACCAGGGAGCAAGTGGATCTCTTGGTTTAAGAGGGGCACATGGACAAGAAGGCCCAAAGGTATGCATTGAAATCTACAGAGAAAACAGACATAATTTCAAGAACGGGAACGTTCTAGATTCCAAATGTTCCAATCCAACCTTGCTGGAAACACCATGAAAGTTATTCCTCTATTCTGGGGTTAGATGGGGTGGGTGGCTCTTACTTACTTACTTACTTACTTACTTACTTACTTACTTACTTACTTACTTACTTACTTATTGGATTTGTATGCCGCCCCTCTCCGGAGACTCGGGGCGGCTAACAGCAACAATAAAGCAGTGTACAATAGTAGTCTGATGTTAGAAACAATTAAAAACCCATTAATATAAAAAACCAAACATACATACATACCATGCATAGAATTGTAAAGGCCTAGGGGGAAGAGGGTCTCAATTCCCCCATGCCTGACGGCAGAGGTGGGTTTTAAGCAGCTTACAAAAGGCAAGGAGGGTGGGGGCAATTCTAATCTCTGGGGGGAGTTGGTTCCAGAGTTCCGGGGCCGCCACAGAGAAGGCTCTTCCCCTGGGTCCCGCCAAGTGACATTCTTTAGTTGACGGGACCCGGAGAAGATCCACTCTGTGGGACCTAACTGGTCGCTGGGATTTGTGCAGCAGAAGGCGGTCCCGGAGATAATCTGGTCCGATGCCATGAAGGGCTTTATAGGTCATAACCAACACTTTGAATTGTGACCGGAAACTGATCGGCAACCAATGCAGACTACGGAGAGTTGGTGTAACATGGGCATATTTGGGAAAGCCCATGATTGCTCTCGCAGCTGCATTCTGCACGATCTGAAGTTTCCGAACATTTTTTCTCTTTTCTCTTTCTCCTATCCAAGGGGGTGACTGGAATTCCAGGATCTCAAGGGCTTCCCGGAAACCAAGTAAGTTACTGCATTTCTACAGATGGTCAGTTGGATGACACCTTTCCCAGAAAGTAAGAAAACCAGTTGTGGGGCGGTGTGTGTGTGTGTTTCTACTTATCTTCCCCACCAGTTCACATTGTGATGGAAGCACACATGTGCGAGTCGCCAGGTGCAATTTTGCTTCTGCACATGCTCAGTAGCTTGAAATCAGCCCGAAGCACAGCTGATCAGCTGATCGGGAGAAGCAATGAAGGACAGTATAAATGCCAGGGCAGCAAATAGGTCCTCTTTCAAGCAGCAGAACAAGGGCAAAAACTTTCCAAAAAGTTTTAAAAAATCACAAAGAATAAATTTTTAATAAGATGGCGGTGTCCAAGGACTGATTCAGTTCCGTGACATCGCCAGCAGTTCACTACCAGTTTGGGCAAACTGATCCGAACCAGGAGGAACCCACACTGGTTGTAGGGTCTCAAAACCCTCCAGAGATAACTGAGTTATTGTTCTGTCGGGCTCTCTGGTACACTCCTCCCAAAAATTCACATGTACAAATTTCAGACACACACACGTTTGAAAATTCAAAACAATGTTCTTTATAATGAAAATTCACTTAAACTAAGCCCTCTTTTGGTATAGCAAAGAGCACTCGTCTCCAACCAAACTGGTAATTTGTACAAATCCCTTATCAGTTCTGTGATAGTTAGCTTGCAGCTGTGAGGCAATTCACAGTCCTTCTTCTTTCACAAAGTGAAACACACTTTGCTCTGGTTTAGTTTCCAAGCGGGGAAAAATCAGCACACAAAAGGTCAAAGTCAGTAAAGCAGTCACGAAACACAACGATCAGATAATCCTCCACAATGGCCAAACCCACAGGCTGCTATTTATAGTAGCCTCACTAATTACCACAGCCCCACCCAACCACAGGTGGCCTCATTTTCTTTGATAATAATCTCTCAGTTGTTGCTGCCTATGCATCGCTCTCTTCATTTATTTTATTATTTATTTATTACTTAGATTTGTATGCCGCCCCTCTCCGAAGACTCGGGGCGGCTCACAACATGTAAAAAACAAATCATAAGCAATCAGACAGATGTAAAATATTTAAATATTTAAAAAACCCCATATGCTAACAGTCACACACACAGACATACCATGCATAAATTAAACGTGCCCAGGGGGAGATGTTTCAGTTCCCCCATGCCTGACGGCAAAGGTGGGTTTTAAGGAGTTTACGGAAGGCAGGAAGAGTAGGGGCAGTTCTAATCTCCGGGGGGAGTTGGTTCCAGAGGGCCGGGGCCGCCACAGAGAAGGCTCTTCCCCTGGGGCCCGCCAACCGACATTGTTTAGTTGACGGGACCCGGAGAAGGCCCACTCTGTGGGACCTAATCGGTCGCTGGGATTCGTGCGGCAGGAGGCGGTCTCGGAGATATTCTGGTCCGATGCCATGAAGGGCTTTAAAGGTCATAACCAACACTTTGAAGTGTGACCGGAAATTGATCGGCAACCAATGCAGACTGCGGAGTGATGGTGAAACATGGGCATACCTAGGTAGGCCCATGACTGCTCTCGCAGCTGCATTTTGCACGATCTGAAGTTTCCGAACACTTTTCAAAGGTAGCCCCATGTAGAGAACATTACAGTAGTCGAACTTCGAGGTGATGAGGGCATGAGTGACTGTGAGCAATGAGTCCCGGTCCAGATAGGGCCGCAACTGGTGCACCAGGCGAACCTGGGCAAACGCCCCCCTCGCCACAGCTGAAAGATGTTGTTCTAATGTGAGCTGTGGATCGAGGAGGACGCCCAAGTTGCGGACCCTCTCTGAGGGGGTCAATAATTCCCCCCCCAGGGTGATGGACGGACAGATGGGATTGTCCTTGGGAGGCAGAACCCACAGCCACTCCGTCTTATCCGGGTTGAGCTTGAGTCTGTTGACACCCATCCAGGCCCCAACAGCCTCCAGGCACCGGCACATCACTTCCACCGCTTTGTTGACTGGGCATGGGGTGGAGATGTAAAGCTGGGTATCATCCGCATATTGATGATACCTCACCCCATGTCCTTGGATGCATGGCTGTATCATTAACTCTTGTTCAGAATCCAAGGAGGAGCTAGATAATTGACCTCCTTCTGAGCTGTCTGCCACACTCTCCTCCTCCCTGTCACTCATGTCTTCTTGGTCAGAGGAGCCTTCATCTTCAGATTCCACCGGGGGCAAAACAGGCCTGCAGCATGTGGATGTCTCCCACACATCCAGAGTCCTTGGGGCAGGAGCAGGGCCAGAGCTAACCACAACAGTTATCAAGGATGCACATGCAGAAAGGAAGCATGGAGTTCTAGTGGATATCTAACAGATAGTCAGGATATGTGAATAATGCTTCAGTCGCACACAGATACATTAAAGTCTATAAAATGCTACTTACTTTAGCAAATATCGTACTCAAGGTAAACAGTCCAGTCATACAAGGTCGAATCAGTCAACAGCTTTCAATACATTAACAATACTACAAGCCTTATTTGTTCAGCTTACAAATACATAAACTATCCTAGAACGCACAGTTCTTACTACAGCAGTCCCAATGAATCAGCAATACCAAACAGAAAAATAACAGAAATAGCAGAGAGAAAGAATCACGTTTCTGGCTCCCTCTTATGATAATCTCAAACACTGACTCTTAAAGCTATAGTGCTTCAATGCATACAAGCATTCATTGTTAGCTTGTTTATATACTGCTCAAAAAAAAATAAAGGGAACACTCAAATAACACATCCTAGTTCTGAATGAATGAAATATTCTCATTGAATACTTTGTTCTGTACAGAGTTGAATGTGCTGACAACATGTGAAATTGATTGTCAATCAGTGTTGCTTCCTAAGTGGACAGTTTGATTTCACAGAAGTTTGATTGACTTGGAGTTACATTGTGTTGTTTAAGTGTTCCCTTTATTTTTTTTGAGCAGTGTATATTGCCAACCCAAGTGTTATGTACATAACAGGATCCAGCTACAAAACTGGATCTTAGCTAGAGGTTCTCCCAAACCCCTGTGAACTCCCAGCAGCTTGGGGTGGGTTCTGGGGCCAGAGTGGGCGTGGCCAGCTCGAAGCTCCATTTTCAACCTCAGCAGCCTCCTGCAACCTTCTGCAGCAAAAATGGGCCATGCACAGCCTCCCCAAGCTTGATTTTCGCCGTCAGAAGCACCATACGCTGGTCCTTTGTTGTTCCCAGGGAGGCTTTGTGGACCAGATCTAAGTGCCCCACGGACTGGATCCACCCACAGGCCTTGAGTTTGACAGTCCTGATCTAGAGTGAATCCAGATAGCGCCTTTTCTTCTTCATAGTCCTTCATCCTTTCTTTTTTCTTTCTACCTTTTTTAGGGGGACCGAGGCTTAAAAGGTTCCAAAGGGGATGCTGGAAGCAAAGGTGAACAGGTAGAGTATCATGCCATGTAGCAGAGATGATAGCCACATCCTGGTGTTAGTTTTCACTATTTTTTTTAAAAAAGTTTTTTTTATTTTTTATAATGCATGAGTAGTGTGGCACCTGAGTGTCATACCTTTTAATACAAATAAAATAGTATTAATCATAAGCTGCAACGTCCTGCCTGTTGGCGACTACTTCAGCTTCAACCATAACAACACAAGAGCCCACAACAGATTTAAACTTAATATTAACCGCTCCAAACTTGACTGTAAAAAATATGACTTCAGTAACTGAGTTGTCGAAGCGTGGAACTCATTATCGGACTCCATAGTGTCATCCCCAAACCCCCAACATTTTACCCAGATTCCTAAGAGGTCAGTAAGGGGCGAGTACAAGTGCACTAGAGTGCCTTCCGTCCCCTGTCCTATTGCTCTCCTATATCTCCTATACCTTTCTTCTGTTCCTATATATCTTCTTCTATTCTTTCATTGATATGTTCTATTCCTATATCTTCTCTTCTATTCTTTCTTGGATATATTTTACTATGAGTATATCCTCTATAACCTTCATTATGTATTTTACTATGTGTATACCCACTAAAACCCTCATTGTGTATTGGACAAAATCAATCAATCAATCAATCAATCAATATTTGTTTCATTTAACAAACTTATATAATCCTTGAAATAATACGCATTCTTTTAATTAAATTATAATCATTGTTTAATCTTTCCATGTTTCAATGTTTCACTTCTGTGCCAATCACCCTGCTCTAAGTGTCATACCATTTAATGCAAATAGAATACCGGTATTACTAATCATATTTAGAAGAGTAGTAGATGCTTGGAACTAACTTCCAGCAGACCTGGTTGGTAAATCCACAGTAACTGAATTTAAACATGCCTGGGATAAAAATAGATCCATCCTAAGATAAAATATAGGAAATAGTATAAGGGCAGACTAGATGGTTCATGAGCAGTGTTGGGCGAACCGAACTCGCACAATTCGGGTTCGTACCGAATTTCGTACCATTCGTGATGCCAAACCCGAACCCAAATTTTATCAAAAATCCGTGCTAAAGTTCGGGTTCGGGCCGAATCCCGCAACATGGCGAAGCAATGGACCAATGGACAGCCTTCTTCTTACCTGAAGCCATGTGGTCTCTGGACATAAAGGTAAATAAAAGGCTGTGATTGGCCATGTGTCCTGATGACCACTGACTGGGCAGCAGAATGCCTGGCTTAGATTGGTCCCCAAGGACACCTGACCTGCCATGAGGTCTTTTTCTGCTGTCAATCTTATATGTTTCTATGTTTCTATTACTTTTAACTAGCTTAGACAATTCTAATAATATAACATTACAAGCATTACAAATAATATAACATTACAAGCATTACAAAATAATATAACATTATAAGCATTACAAACATTACAAGCAATATATAATATTGCAAAGCATTTATGTTTAATTGAAATCTTCCATTATTTGCTTGTTCAACTTATATTCAATATTTTAGCATGTTATTTTTATGCCAATCCCCATATTCTGCATGTCACACATTTCATTCTTAAAAACCTATTTCAAGCAGCAAGAATTGCTAGGCGCAGAGCCATTTTCTTGAACGTGAGGTCTGCAGGTATCAAAGATCAGCTGCTTTCATTTTCTTTTAAAGGGTGGTCTCGGCCTCCAAGGGAGAAGAGGACCCCCAGGTTTCCATGGACCTTCTGGCTTCCAAGGATTCGCAGGCTCTAAAGGACTACGTGGTTTTCCAGGATCTGCAGTAAGGCTGGTTTTGTAACCCCAATCCCCAAATTAAGAAATAATATAGAAACAATATACTTTCAAAGTTTTATGATACCCTTTTATTATAACTTTAAAATGGAAAGAGATGTTAAACATTTCTGTTCATTATTAAGAAATATAGTTAATTTAGGGAAGCGTGAAAAATATAGATATGGCAATCCGCAAGCTATATATTATATTGTAAATTTATGAAATATAATAAGGAAAGAAGGAGAGAGCAAAATATCTCTCCAATTGTTACTTTTGTTAATGTTCTTAATTTTCACTTTTTGTATTTTCTTTTCTTTTTTTTTTCTTCAAATATGTTCATATCTGTTTTTGACTTCTGTTCTGTATTGTGCATTTGACAATAAAAAAATCAAATAAAAATAAAACAAAATAAAAAGAGAAACAATATACAAAAACAAACGCAGAGGTAAAAACGCTGCCCTTTTATAGCAGTAGAAACCCTCCGATATCCTGCCCCTCTCTGACATGCGCAAAACCATGGCTTCATTTTTTTCTTTGCCCCCTCCCCACTTTGCTGCCTCCCTCACCCTCCTCATCCCTTCTTCTATCGTCCCCGTGAAGGGGGCAGCCACCCTGGCTGGCAGGGCGTTGAGAGAGCGCCTGGGCGCATCTGCAGTGCAAAGAGGGAAGTATTTCTTTCAAAAAATCTGGACTTTTAAAAAACAACGCGGGACAAATTGCTTAAAAGCAGAACTGTCCCGCCATCGTGGGGCTTCCAAGATTCGCCCACGTTTCTTCAACACTCCGCGGCTTGCATTGGCTGCCGATCAGTTTCCGGTCACAATTCAAAGTGTTGGTCATGACCTTTAAAGCCCTACATGGCATTGGACCAGATTACCTCCGGAACCGCCTGCTACCGCACGAATCCCAGCGACCGGTAAGGTCCCACAGAGTTGGCCTTCTCCGGGTCCTGTCGACTAAACAATGTCGTTTGGCGGGCCCCAGGGGAAGAGCCTTCTCTGTGGCGGCCCCGGCCCTCTGGAACCAACTCTCCCCGGAGATTAGAACTGCGCCCACCCTCCCTGTCTTTCGTAAACTACTCAAGACTCACTTATACCGCCAGGCATGGGGGAGTTGAGATATTCCTTCCCCCTTGGCCATTACAAATTATGCATGGTATGTTTGTGTGTATGTTTGGTTTTATAATAAGGGTTCTTAGTTGTTTTAGTATTGGATTGTTACATGCTGTTTTTATCATTGTTGTTAGCCATCCCGAGTCTACGGAGAGGGGCGGCATACAAATCCAATAAATAAAATAAATAAATAAAATAAAAGTTGGATGCCACTCGGCTCCAGCAAATAATTTCACCCCTTTTTCAACAGACGGAATGGTAGGTGTTGAGTTCCGATACTGACGTAACGGTAGAGAATGCCTCTACTCTTAATTCCATCCCTCAGCCGTAATTTATTTCAGGTTTTCCTTTTTGGAAAACATTTCAGGAGAATTTTTTTTTTTTTTTAATCTTTCCAGGGAGAAGAAGGCCCCATCGGTTTCTCGGGACAAAATGGCACCAAAGGATTTAAGGTTGTCTTGTCTCTAAATCTCATTTGGAGGGGAACTAATAATAGTGGCCAGGAGTAGCATTCCTCCCCTACCGGTTCGCCAATGTGAGCGTGCAACTCCACATATGCACCCAGCTTTCTGTCCATACACTTTATTCACACGCACCCTTTCCACGCATGCGGCCAGCCTCAAAAATGTGGCTAAATAAGACAGCATTATCTCCGAGCTTGTGGGCAGTTGTGACCTGCAGTTGCCGCTACCAGTTCACCCAAACCGATCTGAACTTAATTGGTTCCAGGACAAGGTTCGTAAGGTGAAAAGTTTGTAAGACAAAACCATGTTTCCCATAGGAATCAATGGAAAAGCAATTAATGTGTGCAAGCCCAAAATTCACCGCTTTTGCCAGCCAAAGTGCCCGTTTTCACGCTGCTGCAATTTCGCTGAGGCTTCCCTCGCTGGGAAACCCCACCTCCATTGCCAGCCGTAGTGCCCATTTTCGCACTGGTGGGATTCCCCTGCTGGGATTCCCCTGCAGCATCACAAAATCTGGAGGTGGGGTTTTCCATGGAGGGGAGCCTCAGGGGAATCCCACCAGTGCGAAAAACGGGCGCTTCAGCTGGCAACGGAAGTCCGGAGGCGGGGCATCCCAGCGGCGGCGGCGGGTTCATAAAGTGAAAATAGTTTGGAAGAAGAGGCAAAAAAAAATCTTAAACCCCGGGTTCATATCTTGAAAAGTTCGTATAACGAGGGGTTTGTAAGACGAGGTATCATTGTACAGTATATAGAGGCGGCCAGAGGATCATCTTCTTTTTGAATGGTGAACGGGCCCATGACACAAGTGGGGAGGAAATGGTGGTTCAGAATGCAATAGAAAACTTATATTTTTCCCTCTCTCTCTCTCAACTTCAGGGCAATAAAGGGCCGGATGGTATCCGAGGAAGGCCAGGACCAAGAGGTAGCAAAGTAAGGATGACATGATACTTAAGTCCTTGAATTTGGTTTGGGAGTCTTGGGTTCAAATCTGCTTGTCAGCCAAGGTAGATCAGGCTAGGAAACCAACACCATGGAAATAAGTATTATTTTTAAGACAAAGGTATAGTAATAGAATCTTCTGAGTCCTAGATGAACCCCTCTTCTCCCTTCCTTCATCTTCGTGTGGACTAGGGAGGGGCTTGCCTGAGATGTTTCTTTGCCCTGAACTCAAGTTCCTTTTATCTAACCAATACTTTGGTCGTGACTTTTCCTCTTGCCCCCTCAAGGTTGTTCCGGCTGTGGTTGTGGGACCGCCTTAAAATTTTGTTTAACCAACTCTCAGCCTGACCTACCTGTCAATCCCCACTAAGTATATCAAACTGGGAAATCAACTCTATACTTTCAATACTCTCCTGCTTGAGTGGGGGGCTAGACTAGAAGGCCCTTTCAGATTTGCTTCTCTCCTCTCCTCTCCTCTCCTATTCTATTCAATTCTATTCTATTCTATTCATTCCACTCCCTATTCCATTCTATCCCTTATTCTATTCTGTTCTGTTCTATTCCTATTCTATTCTATTCTATTCTACTCCTCTACTCTACCCTACCCTAACTACCCTGCCCTGCCGTACCCTACCATACCATACCCTATCCTATGTTATCCTATTTTCGCCAGCTTCTGAATGTTATCTCATTTGTCAGAACTTTAAAAAAAATTCAGCTCTTGTGCCTTGTCCACCACCACTAGAAACAAGCAACTGAACTCTTTCCAAAGGCTTGGACGCCATGGGATGATTACAACAGCTAAACTCTCAACAGAGAAAGGAAGATTGATAACCTAAATGCCAAGCCTACTTTTCTACCCTATTTAGGCTATCTCATTGCCCACAAAGGAAAGAAGTATGTCTTTTAGAGAGCGAGAAGTCAGAGACGACACTCATAGTAACTGCTAAACTGGTTTCTCTTTAGGGCAGGATGGGTCAGCGTGGGCTCGCTGGACTTCCCGGCTCTCCAGTAAGTCTGAAGATTCCCTCCCCTTTTGAATGTACTCTAGCTGTGATGGTGCGCCTATGGTACGCATGTCAAAGGTGGTACACGGAGCCATATTGGAGGGCACATGAGACTTTGCCTTGTGTCAGCTTGCTGATGGGAAAGACCATTTTGTCCTCTGTACACTTCAAGGAAGCTTCTCTGAAGCCCTGGAGGCAAAAAAATCCCCCAATGGACAAACTGAAAGTTTGGAAAAACACCCTTCCGGTTTGTCGTTGTGCTGTTTTTTGCACTCCGGAGGGTTTAGAGAAGCTTCCTGAAGGCCCAGAGTACAAAAAATAGCACAAGGAACAAACCGGAAGTATGTTTTCAAAACTTCCGGTTTGCCGTTGTGCTTTTTTTTTGCACTCCGGAGGGTTCAGGGAAGCTTCCTGAAGCCCCAGAGCGCAAAAAAGACAGCACAATGGGCAAATCAGAAGTGCGTTTTCCCGAATTTCCTGTTTCCCCATCTGGGCGTTTTTTCACCTACCAGGCTTCAGAAAGGCCAGTGTGTATGCGCAGGGGGCATGGCGGTGTGGGCATTGCGCATGTGTGTGGGGGAAGGGAAGGGGTGTGGCCATGTGCAAACATGCTAGCACACCCACACCCACCCCTTTTAGCACATGGACCAGAAAAGGTTCGCCGTCACTGTACTATAGCCCAGTGTTTCCCAACCTTAGCAACTTGAAGATATTTGAACTTCAACTCCCAGAATTCCCCAGCCAGCAAATGCTGGCTGGGGAATTCTGGGAGTTGCAGTCCAGATGTCTTCAGGTTGCTAAGGTTGGGAAACACTGCTATAGCCTACCTTACATTTTATTAGCTACTGGATTTCTTGGTTGTCCTCCTTTTCCTAGCCAGAGTTTGACCATTCTCCAGGTTTTAAAAAAGAGAGTTTGGGGAGGAGACATTAGCTGACATTGTAGTAAATGCTCTGGAAGGCCTTCAAGCCAACTCCAGATGTGTGTGGGCTGGCTTGGTGGCATCGGAGAGGGGCGGCATACAAATCTAAGTAATAAATAATAATAATAAATTGATGGAATGACACACGGGGTGTGTTTTTAAAGGCGCCGTTGGCTTTTAAACAGCATGTTCCAGAGGTCAATCCTGGCACTGGACACTGTTCTTTGGAGCTGGGTAGATGCCTAGACATGAACAGGGGAAGAGAAAAAAAATAGATTTTTAAAAATATAAATCCATAACTTTTTGCCATCTGATTCATCCCACGTTTAACCATATAATTCCTTATCCTCTATCGTCTTTTCCAAAGCAGTTTGCCCAAAAATTGTTTTTAGGTTTTGTTTTGGTGATAGCTTAAAGCAGTGTTTCCCAACCTTGGCAACTTGAAGATATCTGGACTTCAACTCCCAGAATTCCCCAGCCAGCGAATGGAGTTGAAGTCCAGATATCTTCAAGTTGCCAATGTTGGGAAACACTGCCTTAAGGGGACACCAGCCATGTCTCTTAACTGGACACATAATTGAACTAATTGTGTCTCCTAATTAGGGACACACTGATTAATCTTTGGCAAAAATGTGCCTTGGATTATTGGCTACCACGTGGGCTGCAGTGTTGCTGGCATCATCACCACCACCACCCCTTAATGTAAATTCAAAGTATGCATTAAGGGAAGAGAAATATGTGTTTAATAGCAGCTTTTCAAGGAGGCTGAGTCACTGCTTAAAAAGTTTATTTCAAGATGTTCATAATTTAGAACCACACGAGCCAGCCCTGCGAAAATACCACAAAAATATTGGGCTGTTGTACCTATTATAGAATAGAATAGAATTCTTTATTGGCTAAGTGTGATTGTCATATTGTCCTGGTGCATATGCTCTCAGTGTACATAAAAGAAAAGATATATTTGTCAAGAATCATGATGGACAACACTTAATGATTGTCATGGGGTCAAATAAGCAATGAGGAAACAATATTAATAAAAATCTTAAGGATACAAGCAACAAGTTATACTCATACAGTCATAAGTAAGAGAAGATGGGTGATAGGAATGATGAAAAAACTAGTAGTAATAGTAGTGTAGGCTTAGTAAATAGTTTGACAGTGTTGGTGGAATTATTTGTTTAGCAGAGTGATGGCGTTTGGAAAAAAACTGTCCTTGTGTCTAGTTGTGTTGGTGTGCAGAGCTCTGTAGCGATGTTTTGAGGGTAGGAGTTGAAACAGTTTATGTCCAGGATGCGAAGGGTCAGTAAATATTTTCACCGCCCTCTTTTTGACTCATGCAGTATAACTATTCTGTTACTTCCGCATCGCAGTGGGAGCCCTTCAGCTACTTTTAATTAAACTATAAACCAGTGCTGGTGAACCTATGGCACGGGTGCCACATTGCACATGCTAGCCAGCTGATTTTTGCCATTCTTTTTGGCCATTTTCGCTCTACCCAGGGTTCATGAAAGCATTCTAAACCCTGGAGAAGGTGAAAATCTGCTCAACCGGCCAACCGGAAGAGTTTATTTCTGGACTTTGGGTCAGGCCAGGGGTAGGCAAAGTTGGCTATGTGGACGTCAACTCTCAGAATTCCTGAGCTAGCATGATTGGCTCAGGAATTCTGGGAATTGAATTATTGTTGTTGTTGTTATTATTATTAATTATTATTATTATTATTATTATTATTATTATTACTACTACTACTATTACTACTATTATTATTATCATTTATTATTATTATTATTATTATTATTATTATTATTATTATTATTATTATTATGAAAAAGAAAGTATGAATCATCAACATCGCAATCCCAGGAGACAGCAGAATTGAGGAGAAGCAGCTAGAGAAATTTGTGAGATACAAAGATCTGAAAATCGAGCTGCAACGACTCTGGCATAAGCCAGTGAAAGTGGTCCCAGTGGTCCTTGGCGTGCTGGGCGCATCTCTGCGGACATTTGAAAACCATCAGAATTGAAAAATCTCCACCTGTCAATTGCAAAAGGCCACTTTACTGGAATCGGCACACATAATTCGCCACTACATTACGCAGTCCTAGCTACTTGGGAAGCGCCCGACTGGTGATGAAATACGAAATCCAGCATAGTGATCTCATTTGCTGTGTTGTATTGATGATGATGATGATAATAATAATAATAATAATAATAATAATATCATTAATAAGTAATAATAATAATAATAATAATAATAATAATAATATAACCAATAATTAATTATTAGTAGTTTGTATAAACATAACATAAGTAAAAGGTAACGATAAAAGAGGACAAAAGGACAGTAGGACAGGGATGGTAGTCACAATGGTGTGCTGATGCTTATTGTTGGTTATTCTTTTCCCCTTTCTCTCCAACTTCCTGCTAGGGCTTACAAGGTGCTCCAGGAATCATCGGTGCAGAAGGAAAAGCGGGTAGACAGGTTTCTACGTTATTTCTCTCCTCCTTCGGTTTCGGAAGCCCAGTTCTTGTTCCGCAGAAGCAAGATTGGGACATCAAGACAACCGAGAGCGAAGTCTAGTTATGGATGCTAAAGGACACGGCATCCATTGCTCCAAAGTCCTTTTTAAATAGCAAGCTATTTAAAAAGGACTTTTTTAAATATTATTTTTTAAATATTTCAATTCCCAGAATTCCTGAGCCAATCATGCTAGCTCAGGAATTCTGAGAGTTGACGTTCACATCGCCAGTTCTGGAGACCTCACCTACAAAAAGATATTGACAAAATTGAACGGGTCCAAAGACGGGCTACAAGAATGGTGGAAGGTCTTAAGCATAAAACGTATCAGGAAAGACTTCATGAACTCAATCTGTATAGTCTGGAGGACAGAAGTGAAAGGGGGGACATGATCAAAACATTTAAATATGTTAAAGGGTTAAATAAGGTTCAGGAGGGAAGTGTTTTTAATAGGAAAGTGAACACAAGAACAAGGGGACACAATCTGAAATTAGTTGGGGGAAAGATCAAAGGCAACATGAGAAAATATTATTTTACTGAAAGAGTAGTAGATCCTTGGAGCAAACTTCCAGCAGACGTGGTTGGTAAATCCACAGTAACTGAATTTAAACATGCCTGGGATAAACATATATCCATTGTAAGATAAAATACAGGAAATAGTATAAGGGCAGACTAGTCACTAGATGGACCATGAAGTCTTTTTCTGCCGCCAGTCTTCTATGTTTCTATGTTTCTAAGCTCACCAGATAGGTTCCCATCTCACAGTACATGGTGGGAACATCATTCTGAGCTGGATTATGAAGGGACAGAAGACCCGAGTCCTCAATATTATTTGAATCATTTCTGCAGGGTCTTGCTGGGAACGTGGGAAGTCCTGGTCAAGCTGGTTTGGCGGTGAGTGGAATTGTTTCTTTAAAAACACTGTATAGAGCAGTGTTTCCCAAACTTGGCAGTTTGAAGATATTTGGACTTCAACTCCCAGAATTCCCCAACTAGCGAATGCTGGCTGGGGAATTCTGGGAGTTGAAGTCCAGATATCTTCAAGTTGCCAAGTTTGGGAAACACTGGTATAGAGGCATGCATGAATCTAAACACTAGACTTTCTTGATGTCTGTGAAAATTCTCAGTCATCCAGAGAATGGTTGTCCCAAAAAAGGATGCTTTTTAAAAAAATAAATAAATAAAGTTTATTAATTTTTCATTTTTTAAAACAAGAACAAAAACAAAATCATCATAAATACAGTAAGTAGTTCTGCATTGGTACATTCTTGCATATTTTACTTTTGAGCTTCATTACATTTTGTAAACTTATATACATTTAATCGTGCTACACTTAATCTTATTTTAATAAAATAGATAATATACTTATATTGAGTTTGAGTCTGTTGACACCCATCCAGACCCCAACAGCCTCCATACATGTTAACTGCATAAAATGGATAACTGCATAAAATATAGTAAAATATTAGTAAGAATAAGGTAGTGAAGAGGAAATAAGGATATCTCTCTTGTTTTTAACTGTGTGTGCATTTTTCTTTTTTTCTGTTTTTTTCTTTTGAAATGATTCTATATGTACAGTGATCCCTCTATTATCGCGAGGGTTCCGTTCCAAGACCCCTCGCGATAATCGATTTTTCGGGATGTAGTGGTGTGGAAGTAAAAACACCATCTGCGCATGCGCGCCCCTTTTTCCATGGCCGCGCATGCGCAGATGGTGTTTTTACTTCCGCACCTGGGAAGACCCAGCAGCTGAGGAGCCGCCTGCCTGCCCGCTTGTCCGCCGCTTGTCCGCTTGTCCGGCCGCCGCTTGTCCGCCGCTTGTCCGCCGCTTGTCCGCCGCTTGTCCGCCGCTTGTCCGCTTGTCCGGCCGCCGCTTTTCCGCTGCTTTTCCGCTTGTCCGGCCGCTGCTTTTCCGCCGCTTGTCCGCTTGTCCGGCCGCCGCTTGTCCGCCGCTTGTCCGGCCGCCGCTTTTCCGCCGCTTGTCAGCCGCTTTTCCGCTTGTCCGGCCGCCGCTTGTCCGCCGCTTGTCCGCCACTTGTCCGCTTGTCGGGCCGCCGCTTTTCCGCCCGCCGCTTGTCCGCCGCTTGTCCGCTTGTCCGGCCGCCGCAGCTGATCTGCTCGGCAGCGCAGAACCGCCGAGGAGCCGAAGATGGGGTTTCCCCGTTGCCCACGCAAAGGGGAAACCCCATTTTCGGCTCCTCGCTGCTACTGCGCTGCTGAACAGATCAGCTGGTGGGCGGCTGAAGGAACCTTCCCTGGGTGCCGCCCGCCGCTCGAGAGCAAGAGGGGGAGAGATAGAGAAAGAGAGAGAAGGAAAGAAAGAGATGAGAGAGGGAGGAAGAGAGTGTGAGAGAGGAAGAAGCAAGATAGAGAAAGAGAGAGAGAAAGAAAGATGAGAAAGGAAGGGAGTGACGTCATCGGGTGAAAAAATCATGATATAGCGTTTCGCAAAGATCGAGATCGCGAAACTCGGGGGATCACTGTATATTTGTAAAAATATTGTATACTTTTGTGTGTTTTTTAAAATAATAATCATAACCATAATAACCATAATAACCATAACCATAATCATAATCATGAAAGAAAGTCCGGTTACCTCTTGAAAAAGCACCTTTGGGACAACCATGACCTGGATGACTGAGAGGGACGGCATAGAAATCTAATAAATACAAATACAAATCTCCATATACATTCAATCCCAAAGTTGCTTTTTTCCAAGAGGCAGCTGGACTTTCAGGTTTTTCTTTGAAGATGTTTCATACAAATCCTTCTACTCCCCACCATTCATGCAGAGCTGAAGAAGCTTTTCAGATGAGAAGCTAAGCATCTTCAAAAGAAAAGCCAAAAGTCCAGTTGAACATATGTGGACTTTAATTTTTTTTTATTTTTCTTCTTTCACTTCTCATCCAAGAAGCTTCTTGGCTTGGAGGTTGCAAACTTGTTTTTCCTCTTTTCTGTAGGGTCCTCCGGGTTTGAGAGGCGTTCAAGGGCATAACGGCCCTCCAGGATCAAATGTAAGTGGAATCTGATGGCTTTCACTCATGTCACGAGTAAGGCCAGGGACTTACCCTATTTTTCGAAGTGTAAGATGTGCCTTTTTACCCCCCAAAAGAGGGTGGAAACTTGGGTGCATCTTATACACTGACGGTAGCCTCACCCAGACACCCCTCCCTTTGGCCTCTGCCTCCCAGCAATTTACCTCCTTGCAGTAAACAGAAAAGAGCCTGTTAAGTCAATAAAATGATTATCAGCTTCCTGACCCTCAGCTGATTTCCCATGGAGGGGAGCCTCAGGGGAATCCCAGCAGCGCAAAAAGTTTGTAAGATGAAACAATGTTTCCCATAGGAATCAACGGAAAAGCGATTAATGCGTGCAAGCCCAAAATTAACCCCTTTTGCCAGTCAAAGCGCCTGTTTTCACACTGCTGCGATTTCGCTGAGGCTTCCCTCACTGGGAAACCCCACCTCCATCGCCAGCCGTAGCGCCCATTTTTGCACTGGTGGGATTCCCCTGCTGGGATTCCCCTGCAGAATCACAAAATCTGGAGGTGGGGTTTCCCATGGAGGGGAGCCTCAGGGGAATCCCAGCAGCGCAAAAATGGGCGCTTGCCAGTAACGGAAGTCTGGAGGCGGGGCATCCCAGGGCAGCGACTTGGGTTTGTAAGATGAAAATAGTTTGGAAGAAGAGCCCAAAAAATCTTAAATCCCTGGTTTGTATCTCGAAAACTTTGTATGACGAAGGGTTTGTAAGACGAGGTATCACTGTATTCAAATTATTTATTTTATAAAATAATGAAGCCCAATAAATAAAAAAGAAGTTGGTGGTGCTCCATCACTGGGGTTTTTTAAAAAGAGATTGGACAGTCGTTGAGATAGGGTCTTCTGCTTGAGCAGAGGGTTGGATTAGAAGACCTTCCCTAATCCAGTATGTTCTATCTAGTCTATGTTCTGGAAACTAGCTGTTCGTCCATTCTCCATCCTAATGTTATGCTTTGCAGAATCCTCTTATAAATGGCTTCTTTTCCCCCCTGTGATAGGGTCCTCCAGGAAAACCAGGGGAAAATGGCAGCCCAGGTTTCCCAGGACTGATGGTAAGGAGCCACATTTGAGATCTATTTATTCCATGGACAGTTGCTAGAGAATGGGTAGCTTAGAAACTCAATTTGGTGTCATGTTGCATATACAAAAAAGTACCCCACTAAGTTAAGCTAATCGTGGATGAAGAAGAAGAAGAGTAAGAGGAGGGAGAAGGAGAAGGAGAAGGAGAAGGAGAAGGAGAAGGAGAAGGAGAAGAAGAAGAAGAAGAAGAAGAAGAAGAAGAAGAAGAAGAAGAAGAAGAAGAAGAAGAAGAAGAAGAAGAAGATGATCACCAATCATCATAATCTTTTAATGACACAAAAATCCCTTGTGGGTGAAGTCTGGGCAACTGAATGGAGCTAGCAGAATGTTTTACTGCCCCATTGCTCTTCCTGTTGACAATGCAGACTTTTGTTCATCAGATATATTCTCAGTGTGCCCAGAGAGATAAATGTCTGCCTCTACCTAGGATCAAACTCACATTTTAACTCACAATTCGAGTTAAGTTAATTTAAGGTGCAAATGTGACAATAGGTTCATTCGGTCCATGTGTATGTGGTGTAATCCAAGCCGTTGTTTATTTGTGCATTTGGTTGGCAGGGCTTTCCTGGAAAACCTGGCCCAGCCGGGCCACAAGGAGCTGTTGGCATCAATGTAAGTGCTGCCGTGTGGAAAGAACTTAAGAGACACCTGATTTGGGAAGAGCTGGGTGGTCCACAAGATCTCGCCATTTTCCTCTACAGTTCTTATCAAGGGTGTAGTGATAGCAATAGCCCTTAGATTTATATACCAAAAGAGTGTGCTTTTACATCCCTCTCTTAGCAGTTTACAGAGCTGGCCTCTTGCCCCCAACAATCCGGGTCCTCATTTTACCCACCTCGGAAAGATAGAAGGCTCTATTCAACCTCGAGCCTGGTGAGATTCGAACTGCCAAACTGCAGATCGCCAGCAGTTGGCAGAAGTAGCCTGCAGTACCGCATTCTAACCACTGCACCACCGCGGCTCATGAAGACATGAAGATTAGGAATTGATAACCTGACATCTTGCAGATATTCTCTCCATATTTCTTGGGTCAGAACATGCGGATACATTAGGCTGTAGAAGCAGGCCTTCAAGCTTCTTCCCTTGACACTGTTCAATACCCTCCATTCCAGGGTTGTCCAGGATTAATTGGAGAGAGAGGCCAATCAGGATTCGAGGGCAGAAAGGTAAGAATCCTTACCCAGTTCTGGCAGTTCCTTCTGTACTCTAATAAGAGTGTGTTTTATATCTATCTAGGCCTTATATGCCTAGATTCTATAGATAATTCTTACAGGAACAGAAGTTGTTTTTGGAAGTTTTGGGAGCTACGTCAATGGAAGCTTTCAAGAAGAGCATCTTGAACTGCCATCTGTCAGAAATGATGCAGGATCCCCTGCTTGAGTGGGGGGGTTGGACTAGATGACCTACAAGGTCCCTTCCAACTCTGTTATTCTAAGTAGAGGCTGGTGGTATATCAGCCCTCCTGTTGACCTCCTGTTGCCTTCGGAGGTTGTGGGGACTTCATCACTGGACGCTTTCAAGAAGAGACTGAACTGCCATCTGTCAGAAATGCTGTAGGGTCTCCTGCTTGGGCTAGTTTCTAAATGAATCCTCTCTTCCCTTCCTCCCAATTTTGTGTAGGGAGAACTTGGATTCAAAGGCCCTCCGGGCTGCCCAGGCACACAGGGGTCCAAAGTAAGTATCTTCTTCCACTGCTTTGCAAATTTTGGCTTTCTAAAGAATCCCTGTTGACCACCATATTCTGAATCTGTAGCCCACTGGGATACACTGCTCCATGCACAGAACATAGAATAAAACAAAATAGAATTCTTGATTGGCCAAGTGTGGTTGGACTCACAAGGATATTGTGTTTGGTGCAGATGCTCTCAGTGTACATAAAAGAAAATATACATTTGTCAATAATCATGAGGTAGAACACTTAATGATTGTCATAGGGGTCAAATAAGCAATAGTGGAGAGCGTTTGAAACGCAACGTGAATATTTGCAGATAGGTCAAGATCTGAATTCAAAGTGCAAAGCGGTTTGATTCAGGACGGCATTTTGAAGGGGTTGGGTCCCAGCTCTCAATTTGCATTGGGCTCTGGACTTTGTGCATTTTTCAAAGGGGAATTGAATGTGGTTTTTTTTTAACAGAAGGAACAAGCATAAGACGGTTTAAGCTTTGGTGAAATAACTTCAACTTTAGAGTATTTATCTCTGCTATTTAAAAGCCAAACGCAGCTGTGTTTTCTGGAGTAATCTTAGTTGATGCGATGAATGAGGTCAACATGATGCCACTACAATAGTAGTAACTGTGAGAGGGATCTTGAAGTCCTAATGGACGACCATTTAAATGTGAGCCAGCCATGTGCAGCAGCTGCCAAAAAAGCCAACACAATTCTAGGCTGCATTAACAGAGGGATAGAATTAAGATCGCGTGAAGTATTAATACGACTTTATAAGGTCTTGGCAAGGCCACACTTGGAATATTTTGGTCACCACGATGCAAAAAGGACGTTGAGACTAGAAAGAGTGCAGAGAAGAGCAACAAAGATGATTAGGGGACTGGAGGCTAAAACATATGAAGAACGGTTGCAGGAATTAGGTTTGTCTAGTTTGATAAAAAGAAGGACTGGGGAGACATAATAGCAGCTTTCCAATATCTCAGGGGTTGCCATAAAAAAGGAGGGAGTCAAGATATTCTCCAAAGCATCTGAGCGTAAAACAAGAAGCAATGGGTGGAAACTAATCAGGGAGAGAAGCAAATGTTATTATGTTGTTTTAATTGCTCTATGCCCCCTAGAGTTCGTAAGGGATTGGGCGGCTTATAAATCAAATGAATTAAATTAAATTAAATTATATTAAAACTAAGAAGACATTTTCTTATAGAACAATTAACCAGTGGAACAACTTGCCTCCAGAAGTTGGGAATGCTCCAGCATAAGATTTGTTTAATTTATTTATTTATTTGATTTTTATGCTGCCCTTCTCCTTAGACTCAGGGCGGCTTACAACATGTTAGCAATAGCACTTTTTAACAGAGCTAGGCTATTGCCCCCACAATCCGGGTCCTCACTTTACCCACCTTGGAAAGATGGAAGGCTGAGTGAACCTTGAGCCGGTGATGAGATTTGAACCGCTGACCTTCAGATCTACAGTCAGCTTCAGTGGCCTGCAGTACAGCACTCTACCTGCTGCGCCACCCCGGCTCACTATGATGAGATGTTGGATAACCATTTGTCTGAAGTGCTGTAAGGTTTCCTGTCTAAGCAGGGGGTTGGACTAGAAGACCTCCAAGGTCCCTTCTCAACTCTGTTATTAAATTATCAAATTATTATTTTTTCCTAATCTTCCTTTCTCTATAGGGCCCACCTGGACCTCCTGGACCAGAAGGTTTTCCTGGCCCAAAGGTACATTCTTCTTTTCAATGTTTTGAGTTTAAAGGGAAATAAATTCTCATCCAGGTCACTTGGCCATATCCATGTATATCCATCCATATGGACATAAGGTCTCCCCCCTCATCATATGTGTCTTTTGCACCAATGGATTCAGATACTTAAATTGAAATGTCTATCTCGCTGTTTTGCAGGGCTGGATGGGTGAATTGGGCCCCAGAGGATTCCCTGGGCCGTTGGTAAGTCTACAGTTATATATCTGAGTGGGTCATTGAATACTTGGAAGTATTGAATAAATGGAAGGAGTTCCTGTTCCTTTTCCAAACCAAAGTTGACAGTCAACCATCCAACTACTGCATCGGCATCCTTCAGCCTTGAAAGATCCAATAGCATTTAGACTTATATACTGCTTCACAGTGCTTTACAGCTCTATCCAAGAGTAAGCATATTGCCCCCAACAATCTGGGTCCTCATTTTACCGACCTTGGAAGGATGGAAGGCTGAGTCAACCTTGAGCCTACTAAGATTCGATCTGCCAAACTGCTGGCAGACGGTGATCAGCAGAAGTAGCTTGCAGTACTGCACTCTAACATGATAAGATGGTCCGACCACACCTGGAGTACTGTATTCAGTTCTGGTCACCACACTTCAAAGGAGACATTGAAACTCTGGAGAAGGTGCAAAAAAGAGCAACCAAGATGATTAAGGGACTGGAAACCAAGACTTACGAAGAGAGACTGAGGGAACTGGGCATGGATAGCCTGGAGAAAAGGAGGGCCAGAGCGGACATGATAGCAGTCTACAAGTAGACAAGGGGATGTCACAGAGAGGAGGGGATCACTTTATTCTCCAGGGCACCAGAGGGCCGGACAAGGAACAATGGCTGGAAGCTGACCAAGGCGAGATTCAACATGGAGATAAGGAGGAACTTCCTGACGGTCAGATCGATCAACCAATGGAACAACCTACCAGTGGATGTTGTGAACTCCAACACTCTGGACATTTTTGAGAGAAGGTTGAACTGCCACTTGACTGGTGTGCTATAGGGTTCCTGCTTGGGCAGGGGGTTGAACTTGATGGCCTTTATGGTCCCTTTCAACTCTAACAATAAATAAATAAATAAATAAATGAATGAATGAATGAATGAATGAATAAACAAACAAACAAACAAACAAACAAACAAACAAACAAACAAACAAACAAACAAACAAACAAACCCAACTGGACATTTCTCCCAGGCAAAGGTGATTTCACTATTCAATCCTTTCAACCTTGGTGCTTGTGACCTGATTATTAGGCGACCCCCAGCTGCTTTTTTATGCTACTAGTTTGCATATTTTGTGGACCTTATTTTTACCTTTTACTTCCCAGGGGCTTCCAGGAAGAAATGGGCCCAATGGGGCCCCAGGAAAACCAGGAGGAGTAGGGGAACCAGGTGCTCTTGGCTCAAAGGGCATGACTGGTCCACCTGGAAACCAGGTAAATAATACACTTTGAATACACCTTATTTTAAGAGTCTGGCTAGACAATCAGCAAATATTTTATTAACTGAGCTGGGAAAGAGTGGCAGAAAACTCATCCTTAGACTTGACGGATGGCCTGTAGGAACAACCAAACTCTGTGTTAAGCTGACCCTGAAATATCCTACAGGCATAGCAGAATAGAATAGCAATAACATTTAGACTTTTACACCGCTTCATAGTGCTTTTACAGCTCTCTCTAAGTGGTTTACAGCAGTGTTTCCCAACCTTTTTTGAGCCGTGGCACATTATTCATATTTTCAAAATCCTGGGGAACACTGAACGGGGTGGGGGGTGGGGGTGGGGGTGCTAAAGAAAAGTTTGGACAAAAAAAATTATCTTCCTCCATTTCGCTCTATTTCTTCCTCCCTCTTTCTCTCTCTTCCTTCCTTCCCTTCTTTCTCTCCATCCCTCTTTCTTTCTTCCTCTCTTTTTTGCTCTCTTTCTCTCTCCCTCCTTCCCTCCCTCTATGTCTTTCTCTCTCCCTTGCTCTCTCTGTCTCTCTTGCTATCTCTTTCTTTCTCTCTCTTTCTCTGTCTCTCTTTCTCACTTGCTATCTCTCTTTCTCTTTCTCTCTGTCTCTGTTGCTATGTCTCTCTTTCTCTCTCTCTTTCTCTGTCTCTCTTGCTATGTCTCTCTTTCTCTCTCTGCCTCTCTTGCCATGTCTCTCTTTCTCTCTCTCTCTCTGCCTCTCTTGCTATGTCTCTCTCTCTCTGCCTCTTGCTGTCTCTTTCTCTCTCTCTTGTTCTCTGTCTCTCTTGCTATGTCTCTCTTTCTCTGTCTTTCTCTCTCTGTCTCTCTTGCTGTCTCTTTCTCTCCCCCCTCTCTCCCTCTCTCTTTCTCTCTCTCCCTCTCTTGCTATCTCTTTCTCTCTTTCTCTCCCTCTCTTGCTATCAGTTTCTCTCCCCCCTTCTCTCCCTCTCTCTTTCTCTCCCCCCTCTCTCCCTCTCTCTCTCCCTCTCTTGCTATCTCTTTCTCTCCCCCCTCTCTCCCTCTCTCTTTCTCTCAGCAGCCGCAGCGGGTAGTAGCCGTGGGGCGGCGGCAAGGTCGTCAGCTGTGAGGCGGAGCTCCGGAACGGAGTCACCGACGGCGTCTAGCCGCCGCCGTCGGTGCCTCTGTTCCAGAGCTCCGCCTCACAGCTGACCACTCTGCCGCTGCCCCACGGCTACTACCCGCTGCGGCTGCTGAGAGAAAGAGAGAGGGGGGAGAGGGGGGCTACTACCTGCTGCGGCTGCGGCTGCCGCCGCCATCACCCTCCCGATGCACGCCGCCCTTCTGCTGCCGCTACCCTCCCACCAAGCCCCAAAGCTCACCTGCTGCAGCCGCCAGGGAAGCTCCAGCCGGGCGGGGCGCTGCAGTTGTCGGAAAACTTGGAAGGCGCTAAGAAGGAAGCTCAGCTTCCGTTCTCACAACTTTTTGCTCTTCGCAAAAAGTTTCGAGACCAGAAGCTGAGCTGCTTTCTTCGCGGCACACCTGACCATGTCTCGCGGCACACCAGTGTGCCGCGGCACACCGGTTGGGAAACACTGGTTTACAGAATCAGCCTCTTGCCCCCAACAATCTGGGTCCTCATTTGACCCACCGCAGAAGGATGGAAGGCAAACCCCCCACACCCCTCCTTTTTGGCACGTGAACCAAAAAAAGATTCACCATCACTGCCTTATATGCCATTTCAGACAGATTGTCCAATCTCTTCTTTAAAAAAAATACAGGGATGAAGCTCTCACAACTTCCGAAGGCAAATTCAGTCCCGTCGGTTGATTGTTCTCACGGTCAGAAAAAATTCCTCCTTATTTCCAAGTTGAATCTCTCCTTGATCATTTTCCATCCATTGTTCCTTCTCTGGCCTCCAGGTGTTTTGATCCCCCTCTCCTCTCTGTAACAGTTTGTTTGCAGATGCTATATTACGTAACTGTTCCTCCTAAATTCTATTATTTCCCTCAATTACATTTATTGTATTCACACAGGGAATCGATGGACCAGTTGGTCTTGATGGAGCACTGGGGGACAAAGGAGAGAAGGTATAGGAAGAAAGCAAGAGGAAGGGAAACTATGGTGTATGGTTTAATGTCATTTCTGAACCATATTATTGTTAAAAACTGGTAGAAAAGCTGGTTTGCCTAACTCTGGAGAAGCCATTGTGAAACAACCTATGGTGCAAAACCCAGCCATTGCTTAAGGAAAGGTGTGAATTAACGTGATGCTAGAACATGGCTTACCGTATTTTTCGGAGTATAAGACGCACTGGAATATAAGATGCTACTTAGTTTTTGGGGAGGAAAATAGGGAAAAGGATCTGCTTACCAGGTATTCATCTGGCTAGATTCTTACTCTGGTCAGCTTCAGCACATTATTTTATCCCCTGAGTAGGGCTTTTAAAAAAAAGCTTATTCAGAGAGAGTAACAATGAAAGAGCCTGCAAGCCAGTAAGAGCTGGGAACATCATTAGCTGCTGGAAAGAAACAGCCTGAGCTAGTAGAGCAATGGAAAAAACCCTGCAAAGGCTTAGGGCTTGGAAACAGACAGACAGTAAAAATGAAAGAGCTTGCAAGCGAGTAAGAGCTGGGAACATCATTAGCACCTGGTTAGGTCTGGAAAGAAACATTTGGAGCAAGTTAGACCAATGGGGAAAAAAAACCATTGCAAACATTTAGGGCTTGGAAAACATTCTTCACAGAGAGTAACAATGAAACAGCTGGGGTACATTAATAGCACCTAGTTAGGGCTGGAAAGAAACTTACTCAGAGCAAGTTAGAGCAATGAAAAAAAACCTGCAAAGACTTAGGGCTTGGAAAACATTATTTGCAGAGAGTAACAATGAAACAGCTCGGATACATTAATAGCACCTAGTTAGGGCTGGAAAGAAACTTTCTCAGAGCAAGTTAGAGCAATGAAAAAAACCCTGCAAAGACTTAGGGCTTGGAAAACATTCTTCGCAGAGAGTAACAATGAAAGAGCTTGCAAGCCAGTAAGAGCTGGGAACATCATTAGCACCTAGTTAGGGTTGGAAAGAAACATTTGGAGCAAGTTAGACCAATGGGGAAAAAACCCATTGCAAACACTTAGAGCTTGGAAAACATTATTTGCAGAGAGTAACAATGAAACAGCTCGGATACATTAATAGCACCTAGCTTAGGGCTGGAAAGAAACTTACTCAGAGCAAGTTAGAGCAATGAAAAAAACCCTGCAAAGACTTAGGGCTTGGAAAACATTCTTCGCAGAGAGAAATAATGAAAGAGCCTGCAACTTAAGAGCTGGGAAGATCGTTAGCACCTAGTTAGGGCTGAATAAAAGCTACATTCAGAGTATAGGACACACCCAAATTATCAGTCTCTTTTAGAGAGAGAAAAGCTGCGTCTCATACACCGAAAAATACGGTATTTTATAAACGTGCATCGTCATTTTGAGGGAGTCAGATTTAGGACATTGTGTGAATGTGTCTTTTAAAAAGAACTACCCTCTTCAAAATCTTATCTGGTGTTAGGCAGGATTTTGCCCTTTCAGTGACTGATCTGTTACCTTCTTTAGGGCAAAGATGGAGATCCGGGTGATGTTGGGATCAGTGGTCTGGATGGAGAACAGGTGACATGTTTTAGAATTCTTTATTGGCCAAGTGTGATTGGACCCACAAGGAATTTGTCTTTGGTGCAGATGCTCTCAGTGTACATAAAAGAAAAGATATGTTTGTCAAGAATCATGAGGTGCAGCACTTAATGATTGTCATAGGGTATAAATAAGCAATCAGGAAGCAATCAATATTAATATAAATCGACTGCTACAAGTCACAGTCATACAGTCATAAGTGGGAGGAGATGGGTGATAGGAATGATGAGAAGACTATAGTGTTCCCTCGATTTCCACGGGGGATGCATTCCGAGACCGTCCGCGAAAGTCGAATTTCCGCGAAGTAGAGATGCGGAAATAAAAACACCATTTTTGGCTATGGACAGTATCACAAGCCTTCCCTTAACACTTTAAACCCCTAAATTACCATTTCCCATTCCCTTAACAACCATTTACCCACCATTATTACTGGTACTCACCATTGAATAAGACACTTAGTGATTCTGATATTTATAACCATAATTATTTATTAACAATTTTTTTTTTGTTATTTATTTGCAAAAATTATTAGTTTGGTGATGACGTATGATGTCATTGGGTGGGAAAAACCGTGGTATAGGGAAAAAACCGTGAAGTATTTTTTAATTAATATTTTTTGAAAAACCGTGGTATAGGCTATTCACGAAGTTCGAACCCGCGAAAATCGAGGGAACACTGTAATAGTAATAGTAAAGCAATCTTAATGAATAATGACAGTGGCAAGGGAATTATTTGTTTAGCAGAGTGATGTCATTTGGGGGAAAAACTCTTCTTGTGTCAAGTTGGCTTGGTGTGCAGTGCTCTATAGCAGTGGTCCCCAACGTTTTTTCCACCAGGGACCAGTTTCAGCAAGACAATTTTTCTATGGCCCAGTGGGGGCGGAAAGGGGCGTGGTTGGGGGCGGGATTAAGCATGGGGGTGCTGGTCCTCCCCGCCCCTCTTTCCCGCCATCGTCCTGTGGCCGGCAGAACCTGCCTCCCAAGCCCTCTTGCCCAGCGGGAGCTAAGCGCTGGAGAGAGGGAGTCAGGCTGGCCCTCCTGCCTCCCCCCAGCCAACAACGCAAAAGTGCCCCGCGGCAGAAGCCAAAAGAGGCTTGAGCCTCTCGGTCCTTCCCGCCCCTCTGTCCCATCCATCGTCCTGTGGCCGGCAGAACCTGCCTCCCGAGGCCTCTTGCCCGGCGGGAGGCGAAGCGCTGGAGGGAGGGAGTGGCGGCATGAGGGCCGGCAGCTGCTGACTCCACGGACCGGTGCAACATGCCCCGCGGCCCGGTACTGGTCCGCGGCCCGGTGGTTGGGGACCCCTGCTCTATAGAGTCGTTCTGAGAGTAGGAATTGAAAAAAAATTATGTCCAGGATACGAGGGATCAGAAAATATTTTTGACTCGTGCAGTCTGCAGGTCCTCCATGGAAGGCAGGTTGGCATCAATTGTTTTGTTCTGCAGTTCTGATGATCCTCTGAAGTCTCTGCCAGTCTTGTTGGGTTGCAGAACCAAATCATACAGTTATAGAGGTGCAGATAACAGACTCAATGATTCCTATGTAGAACTGTGTCAGTAGCTCCTTGGGCAGGTTGACCTTCCTGAATTGATGCACAAATAACATTCTTTGTTGTGCTTTTTTGATGACGTTTTTGATGTTAGGTGACCATTTTAGGTCTAATTCTTCTCGATGTCTATGGAGATTCTCAATTATCCCAAAGGTGGTACTACTTTTTAAAAGGGCAACTGTAGGTTCTTTGAAAACATTTAGCTTCTCATCCAGGAAGCATCTTCAGTTCCAACTGATTGACCTAGAACTGAATTTATTGGTTTAGTTTATAAATTTAAATTAAAGACTGAGTAGACATATAAGAGGTGTTAAAAGCTTCACCCTCTCCTCTAGGGTCCCTTTGGATTACCTGGAATGGAAGGTCAGCCTGGAACGAAAGGGGGACAGGTCAGTAACCCCAAAAATGCTTTGAAGAATCCATCTGCCTACTTCTTTCCTGGTTTGCAAAGAAAGTCACACAATCTCTCTTTATTTGGCCTGGTGCTTGTGAACCTCAGTGGATACCTTTTGACTGTTTTCTCCCATAAGCAAAATTATTCTCTTCCTTCAAGGGATTTCCATTCAGTTTATTAATTTTCCCTGATAGCAAATCAGGAATCAATTTCTGTGAGTTAAAATCACTTCAAGGAATGATGGAAAAAGATGTATAGCTTTTCAGCCAAAAAACTCATTCATTCATTCATTCATTCATTCATTCATTCGTTCGTTTGTTTGTTTGTTTGTTCATCTATCCATCATTCATTCACTCATCCTTCCATCCTTCCATCACTCACTCACTCACTCACTCACTCACTCACTCACTCACTCACTCACTTATCCACTCATTCACTCACTCAGTCATTCATTCATCCATCATTCATTCACTCTCACTCATCCATCCATCATTCATTCATTCACTCACTCACTCATCCATCCATCCATCCATCCATCCATCCACCTCTCATTCACTAATTCATTCATCCATTCATCCATCACTCATCTACTCATTCATTCATTCACTCACTCATCTATCCATCCATCATTCATTCACTCACTCACTCACTCACTCATCCATCT
Organism: Erythrolamprus reginae; assembly: GCF_031021105.1. Lineage (NCBI taxonomy): Eukaryota > Metazoa > Chordata > Lepidosauria > Squamata > Dipsadidae > Erythrolamprus > Erythrolamprus reginae. The sequence goes on from NC_091957.1 coordinate 6,863,219, forward strand.
ATCATTCATTAATTCACTCATTCATCCATCACTCACTCACTCACTCACTCACTCATCCATCACTCACTCACTCACTCACTCACATTCATTGATTCATTCATTCATCCATTCATCTTCACGGCACTCACTCATTCACTCATCATTGATTGATTGATTGATTGATTGATTGATTGATTGATTGATTGATTGATTCATTCATTCATTCATTCATTCATTCATTCAGGCAACCAATACATTTGCCACTATTTTCATTTTGAAGCAATTTACAACAGTTGCCATTCCCCATTTTCAAACTAGGAAGTGAAGCTAGTCTTTGCTATGGAATGACCCAGCAAAACAGCCCCCCATTATTCATACCTATCAGAGAAAAACAAAAATATCAGGAATGTTCTCTTTCTAATCCCCCCCATTCCCCTTTTGTTCCTATTGCTGTTGGGGATGATAAGCTGATTTAGCTGTTGTTCCTTCCCAAGGGCTCCAGAGGAAGTGCAGGAGATCCTGGCCTCAAGGGAAATCTTGGAGAAGCTGGAGAGAGGGGCTTTGAAGGGCCACCAGGAGAAGTGGGAGAACGTGGGAAAGAGGTAGTTACACGATCTTATTGGGGGGCTCCCCAATTACTATTATCCTATACATGTTTGACAAATTAAATAAATAAAGATAGATAGATAGACAGACAGACAGACAGACAGACAGACAGACAGACAGACAGACAGATCTCTTGAAGGGCTCCATGTCTTAGCATGTCTTTCCTTCCACAGGGTGGTGTTGGTGATCCTGGAATCCCAGGCGAGACAGGGACCAGGGGAGAAAAGGTATAATAGGAAGAGTTCTGGACTGATTTTTCTTTTTGTCTTTTTGTATTAACGTTCAGGTTTCGAGCACCTTGGAAGCAAAATTGTGTCTATAGTAGGACTCAGCCAAATTGTTGTTTTTTCTTAAGACATTGACCAACATGTGCATACAGGCCCATTTGTGAAATTTAGTTGGACTCAGGTGCTTTTGGTCTGGAAATATTTCCTTCTAAAATTGGACACAGTTGGAGGATGTGATGTACAACCTTCAGTTTGTTTGTAGGTAAATGTCTTTAAGATCAGACTGGGGGGGGGGTGTTAAATGTTTTTTAACATGTCTACAAAGCAGTGAAAAAAAACCCTATTATGTGTTCTCTTTCTCCTCCTTATCTATCTTTTCCTTCTCCTTCTCCCTATCCTCCTTATCTTTTTCCTTCTCCCTCTCATCTATCTGCTCCTTTTCCTTCTCCTCCTTCTCCATCTTTTCCTTCTCTTCCTCTCTCATCTATCTTTTCCTCCCCTCCTCCTCCTTCCCCTCTCCTTCCTCTTCATCCATTCCAGCATTGAAGAAGTTACCTAACTGGGTTATGAAATGTCTGCAAGGAAAAAACCAAGGTCAAAGAACACCAACAATTACTACTTTCTCCTCCTCCTCCTCCTCCTCCTCCTCCTCCTCCTCCTCCTCCTCCTCCACTACTACTACTACTTCTTCTTCTTCTTCTTCTTCTTCTCCTCCTTCTTCTTCTCCTTCTCCTTCTCCTCCCTACTCCTTTTTCTTTGTGGTCAATCAAGGAGCTTGACCTAAAGTCAATTTTCTTCTTCTTCTTCTTCTTCTTCTTCTTCTTCTTCTTCTTCTTCTTCTTCTTCTTCTTCTTCTTCTTCTTCCTCCTCCTCCTCCTCCTCCTCTTCTCCTTCTCCTCCCTACTCCTTTTTCGTTGTGTCAATCAAGGAGCTTGACCTAAAGTCAATTTTCTTCTTCTTCTTCTTCTTCTTCTTCTTCTTCTTCTTCTTCTTCTTCTTCTTCTTCTTCTTCTTCCTCCTCCTCCTCCTCCTCCTCCTCCTCTTCTTCTCCTTCTCCTCCCTACTCCTTTTTCTTTGTGGTCAATCAAGGAGCTTGACCTAGTCAATTTTTTTCCTCCTCCTCCTCCTCCTCCTCCCCCTCCTCCCTGTGGGGGCTGATGCTTATAAAGCCACAACAATACCAACTCAACAGAAGAAAAGCATGAGAGAACTGGACATAGCTTGTGTTTTCCATAAATATCAACATCATTAGTTTTTTTTTTAAATGGGGTGGTGAGGAAGTTTCAAAACCAAACCTAACTTGGGAAGGGGGAATATGTGACCAAACTCTGTTAAAACCAAGGGAATGAAATGTGATATCAGGCTGAGTGGATTTGGCCTCTGTACCCTGCAGTTTTCTGCTGCTAGTCCGAGTGAAGGTCAGTCTTCAAGAGTAACATATGGAAAGTGTGACTGAGCCTGGATGATACAAGAACACCTGAGTGAACCTTTACAGATCTTTTTGCTGTTCTTTCCCATCTCCTGAAGTGATTCTTCCCATCACATTCTTCCTGGAACAGGGCAGCATGGGTACCAGTGGACTCTTCGGTGGACCTGGGCCAAGTGGGATCCCAGGCAACATTGGCCAAAAGGGCTTCAAAGGAGAGAAGGGTCAAGAAGGCTTTTGGGCAAGTACAACTTTTGGGCAAGTACAACAGCTAAGATTAGACCAACATTTGACACCTGTAACTAGAGGGACCTTTGCACAAGTTCACCTGGTGCACCAATTGCAACCCTACGTGGGTCAGGAGGCTCTTCTTACAGTTACCCATGCCCTTATCACCTCATGGTTAGATTATCGCAATGATATGCAAATTAACCCCAAACCCAGTTTACACTGATCAACCAGGGAATCTGATTCAATTGGGTTCAGAGATCCTGATGAGACTTGGATTTGGCATTTTGTTCGGTATGATTTAAACATTTTATCTGAACCAGGGTCCAAATAAATGCTTCTTACGTGGCTCTAGAACAGCATTTCCCAACTTTGGCAATATTAAGATGTATGGATTCTGGGAGTTGGAAGTTTACACATCTTCAAGTTGCCAAAGTTGAGAGTTTGTGATGGTAATGATGATGATGATAATGAGGAAGAAGATGATGGACTTGTTGACAAACTGTTAAACTGTCTTGTTGAAAGGAATAGTTCATATTCATTCATTCATTCATTCATTCATTCATTCATTCATTCATTCATTCTCTCTCTCTCTCTCTTTCTCTAAAGGGACAAGTTGGTGTGATTGGGATGCCTGGCCCAGAAGGAATCCAAGGATATCAGGTGGTACCTAGTGGGCCTTTTGGTTGCTTACAATGTTCATTTTTAAAATATAAAGATATAATCTTTATTGAGAGTAAATGGAGAAGGGGTACATAAAATAAAAGGACTGTACAGGTACACATACAAATGTCTAAGAACTTTAAATATATTTTAGTAGGTTGTTGCACATTTAGGAAAGGTAAGAGGAGAGAAGGAGAAAAAGAAGAAAAGAAAGAAGAGAGAAAAAAGAAAAACAAATTAATACCTAAGAAGTTGTGCTTGTTGTCAACCAATGTGTTGACTATGTTGATCTACAACTTCTAGGTTCATTACTATCAGTGTTCTTGACATTTGAAAACTGCTTAAAAACAGTTTCCATCTTTAATTTGGATTAATTCTTGGTAGATTATCGTTTTGAATATTGCAATGTCATCGTTGTTATCTGTTTATCTTTCTTCATGGTGTTTTGTGGGGTTTTGGAGTGATTGTGCTGGATAAAACTTCCGAACTTTATGTTTTATTTGTATAAAGTTCCTTTCATCCTTCATGAATTTCTTGATGTTCTCCTGAACTTCGAGGGACTGTATTGTAGCATTGTCTTTTTCTGCCTTTTACCTATTCACTTCTGAGCTGTAAGAAAACCCTGAGCTTCATTTCATCAGTTGGAATACAATCTGTTGCAGGGAGAACCAGGAAGTTGGGGATTTCCTGGACCGGAAGGCATTGAAGGACTAAAGGTATAGAAGAAGCCATCATCCTCTTCTGTTCTTTATTTCTTGGCTTTGACTTTGGCCAGAGAGAGAGAGAGAAATTGTAAAACATTGTCCTCTGTAGATAGTGGAAACAGGTGCCATTTTATTTGGGATCTTTGACACTTTAATTGCTAAGCTGCTGCAAATAAACTTATCGTATTTTTTCCTACCTAAAACATGCTGAAAATTTGTGTGCGTCTTATACTCCAAGTGTAGCTTTTTTGAAGTTCTTCCCCGGCTTCCTACTTATTCCGAAGCAGGTTTTTTCTAGCCTTAAATATTTGCAGGCTTGTTTCCATTCCTACTCCCTCTGAAAAAGTTTTTTTCATCCCTAACGAGGTGCTAGCCATCTTCCCAGCTTTCAGTATTTTTTTATTCCTACTCTGGGAAAGCTTTTTTGGCTTCCAGAGAGCCTTCTCTGTGGCGGCCCCGGCCCTCTGGAATCAACTCCCCCCAGAGATCAGAACTGCCCCCACCCTCCTTGTCTTTCATAAATTGCTTAAGACCCACCTGTATCGCCAGGCATGGGGGAACTGAGATACCTCCCCCAGGCTTATATAGTTTTCTGTATGGTATGCTTGTGTTGTATGGTTTTAATGACGGGTTTTTTAAGATGTTTTTAAAATATTAGATTTGTTACATTGTTATATTGTTATTATTGTTATATTGTTATATTGTTATTATTGTGGCTCCGAGTCTGTGGAGAGGGGCGGCATACAAATCTAATAAATTGTTATTGTTATTGTCATTGTCATTGTCATTGTTATACTAGAATATTTGTGGAGTGTACAATTGTATGATACTTTCACCATAGCGCCGCCTTTACTCAAAACTTGCAATATGGTCACGTAATCTAAAGCGACTGCTTTTCTTTTTAGGGGAATTCAGGTCTCCCGGGTCACAAGGGGTCGAAGGGCACAGCCGGCATGATGGTAAGTTGTTTCAAATGGAGCAGTTGAACCTCTTGATTGGAATATTGTGAGTTTCACCCACAAGTCCTACCCAAAGTTGACAAGCTGAAGTCAACCTGAACCAATACGTTGCTTAAAAACAAAATTAGTTCCAGTTGCCCAGTAGGAGGTAAAGAATTCTCTCTCTCTCTTTCTTTTCTTTCTTTTTTTGAGAATCAAAGCTTTTATTAAAACAAATCCCTTTATTAACAATGGTTTGATATTGCTTACAAAATGTGGAAAAAAGATATTTCGTACATATTAGAAAATTCAATTCAATTCAATTTCAATTTATTAGATTTGTATGCCGCCCCTCTCTGAAGACTCGGGGCGGCTCACAACAATAATAAAAACAATATTGCAGCAAAAACAAATCTAATATTAAAAAGCACATAAAACCCTATCATATTTAAAAAAGCAAACAACATATACATACCCAAACATAAATATAAAAAATCCTGGGGGAAAGGTGTTACAACTCCCCCATGCCTGGCGGTATAGATGGGTCTTGAGTAATTTACGAAAGACAAGGAGTGTGGGGGCAGTTCTAATCTCCGGGGGGAGTTGATTCCAGAGGGCTGGGGCTGCCACAGAGAAGGCTCTTCCCCTGGGGCCCACCAAACGACATTTTTTGGTCAACGGGACCCGGAGAAGGCCAACTCTGTGGGACCTTATCGGTCGCTGGGATTAGTGGGTAGCAGGCGATTCTGGAGGTACTCTGGTCCAATGCCATGCAGGGCTTTAAAGGTCATAACCAACACTTTGAATTGTATTGTACTATTGTACTATACTATTGTATTCTCGTTTGTTAGTTCAATAGCATAGCTAATATTCTGGAAATGAATTCTTGAACTTCAACTGCGAATGTTTTTCATTGTAATTATTGTCTCAATTACAAACAAATCAAATATAGTTTTGAAAGCCCAATTTTTAGCTATGAACAAAAAATGGTTTCTTTTCAAATTGAGTACTGTACTGCTTAGTATGTTCTGCTGAAAAAGGAAGTAGAATTTAAACTTTTAAGTCAATAAGATGATTCCTTGTGAATTTAAATGAATTCCAATCACATAAGATTGTATAAAGAATTCTCATCCGTCACATTGTTTATGCTTTTCCAGAACTAAAAGATTGTTGGGTAGAATATGAGAATCTGATATGTTTATGTGGCTAAATGTGGCTTGAAAAAGATCCAACATATTCCCCTTGATCTTTTACAGGGATCTCCAGGAGAAAATGGGAAGAAGGGGGATCAGGGATCATTTGGACCTTTGGTAAGGAAGGGCTAACAAACCAATTTGTAATTTTGAGGATTTTAAGTTTAAAAACAAGGAGATTGTTAAGAAAATGGTCTTTGCTACCAAACTGAGTTCCTGATAGAGAAGAAAGTGATGGGGTGTCTGTTAATGTATGAACAGAATAATCCTTGTTTACCGAGTTTGTGCACACACAGAAACGTTTAGATTGAGATTAGTTATGAATAACTACTCAGCCACACACAGCTACACTAACTTGAATTAAAGTTTAGTTTGAGAAATAACATCTTCAGATAAACAGTCTAAAGTCATACACCTAAATAGTCAGAATAACAACCCAAATATTACATAGTTTTTCTTAGCAGTTGCCTTTGTCATAATCAGCAAAGATATCACGCCTAAACACATTTTAGCTATAATACATGACTACAATACAGAGAGATTGCAGAGCAAATCTAACACTGAGTAGCCAGACAAAAAGAAAGAGAGAGGGTGACTCTGAGAAATAAGCTATGAACTCTAGCTCCCTCTTGTGGCAGTCTGCAACACCTGCAGCCAATATATTGCCAACCCAGCAGTTATGGACAGAGTCTTAACAGTGTCTCCTTTACGAGCTTGGTTCATTCTTTTGTGGAGGGTGTTACCATTTGGCATTATGTGGGGTGTTGTTTTGTGTTGCAGGGGTCAGCAGGTCCTATAGGCTTCAAGGGACCTCAGGGGCCTCAAGGTCTTGTTGGCCAGAAAGGGGACCAAGGAATGATGGGAGAGAAAGGAACTGGTGGACTGCAGGTATCATCTCTGTTGGTTTGAACATGGTTGAATTTGTCCACTATTATAAACATTATAAACAAGATCTAAGTATTGCCCACAAGATCATATGCTGCAACGTCCTGCCTGTCGGCGACTACTTCAGCTTCAACCACAACAACACAAGAGCACACAACAGATTTAAACTTAATATTAACCGCTCCAAACTTGACTGTAAAAAATATGACTTCAGTAACCGAGTTGTCGAAGCGTGGAACTCATTACCGGACTCCGTAGTGCCATCCCCAAACCCCCAACACTTTACCCTTAGATTATCCATGGTTGACCAATCCAGATTCCTAAGAGGTTAGTAAGGGGTGAGTACAAGTGCACTAGACTAGAGTGCCTTCCGTCCCCTGTCCTATTGCTCTCCTACCCTGTTTCCCCGATAGTAAGACACCCCCGATTGTAAGACGTATCGGGGGTTTCAGGGGGGTCGGCTAATATAAGCCGTACTCCAAAAGTAAGACATATGTCTTACTTTCAGGGAAACACGGGGGTATTGCCGGGGGGGAAGCCCGATGACGGCGCTTCCAAGCTCCCCGCGCGCCCCTCGCCTTTGCCTCGCCGCTGTGCCACCGCCTCTTCCCCGGCTTGGCAAAGCGAAGGACGGCGCTAGTCCAAAGCGAGTCGAGTGGGTGGCGGCTTGCAGCGAAGGCGCTCGTCCCAGCAACCAAGTCCTGCCGAGGCTCGGCTGCAAGCGGCCAGCGAGGCCGACCAGCTCCGAGGCGAGCGGCCGGAGCTGCGCCCTCCTTCGCCCGCCTCCTTTCCGGCAGGCAGGTGGGGCTGCCCAACTGCGCAGAGCGGCTCCTCCCCTCCAGACACACGCTTCCCCAACACGCGTCTGCGGCTCCATGTGTGCATGCCGCTTGGAGCCCTGAGGTTGAACTTGGAAAAGGGCTCACGAGGCTCCTGTCCCGCGGCTGCCCTTCTGGACTCTGGGGAGATGCCTTCGGGAACGCGACCCTTTCAATTTTTTTCCAATGTAAGACATACCCCGAAAGTAAGACGTAGTGGGGCTTTTGGGGGTAAAAAGAAAGTAAGACACTGTCTTACTTTCGGGGAAACACGGTATATCTCCTATACCTTTCTTCTATTCCTATATCTCTTCTTCTATTCTTTCATTGATATGTTCTATTCCTATATCTTCTTTTCTATTCTTTCATAGATATATTTTACTCTGAGTAGCTCCTGTATAACCGTCATCATGTATTTTACTATGTATATATATTTACCACTAAAACCCTCATTGTGTATTGGACAAAAATAAATAAATAAAATAAATTTGTTCACCATTTTTCTCTGCAAACCGGCTTTGGCTAAATGGCAGAAAGCTCAATGGTTGAATCTCTTTCTCCTTTAGCAATTTATCCCATCATAAAACCAAGACTCCTTATCGCCCCCCCCCCCCCCATGAAAGGCTGAAAAGTTTGGGGAACTCTTATCTAGTCAACTAATGGTCAACACTAAATTGGTGCTAAATAAGAATCAACATCCTTCCTGTCAACGACTACTTCAGCTTCAGCCACAACAACTGTCCACAACTGCTGCAAAATATCACACACGTCTGTTTTCTCTTCTTTTGATTTTAGGGCCATGCTGGGCCACCAGGTCCAAAAGGAATGCCTGGAGAAAGGGGAGTGGATGTAAGTAGATTTTTACCTGTAGCATTTTCCCCCTCGGTCTTGGCATATTCGGGTTTCTTCCTGTGTACCCCACTGACTCACCAGGAAGTTTCTACACAGCAGGCAATTGCTGAGCCATCAAATCACACCCAGCCACCAGTATTTATAGAGGGAAGGCAGCTCAGGTCTCGCTGTGTTCGCCCTAGAACAAGGACAGAAGCACCAGCCTGAAGATGACGAGTGGGACCTCATCGATAGTAAAATACTATCTAAGAAAAAATAGAAAAGAAGATATATTAATAGAATATATCAATGAAAGAATAGAAGAAGAGATATAGGAATAGAAGAAAGGTAGAGGAGATATAGGAGAGCAATAGGACAGGGGACGGAAGGCACTGTAGTGCACTTGTACTCACCCCTTACTGACCTCTTAGGAATCTGGATAGGTCAACCGTAGATAATCTTCTAAATCAGTGGTTCTCAACCTGGGATTGGGACCCCTTTGAGGGTCAAACGACCAGGGAAAAGACAAATATCCCACGGTGTTAGGAACTAAAGCTTCTATTCTGGTGCCTTGGAGCATATTTTTTACAATCTGACCAATCAGGGGTTTATAGTGGAGGTGTGCCTCTGACCTTCTTGCCAATCAGCTTAAAGCTCTGCTGGGAGAATTGGTGCTAGACTTATGGTTGGGGGTGACCCCAGCATGAGGAACTGTATTAAGGAGTTGCAGCATTAGAAAGATTAAGAACCACTGTTCTAAATAAATTTATTTATTTATTTATTTATTTGTTTGTTTATTTGTTTGTTTGTTTGTTTGTTCGTTCGTTCGTTCGTTCATTCATTCATTCATTCATTCATTCATTCATTCATTCATTTATTAGATTTGTATGCCGCCCCTCTCCGAAGACTCGGGGCGGCTAACAACAGTATAAAAAGACAATATAAACAAAACTAATATTAAAAATAATCTAAAAACCCCCAATTTAAAGAACCACTCATACATTCAAGCATACCATGTATAAATTCTATAAGCCTAGGGGGGGAGGGAAAATTTCAATTCCCCCATGCCTGATGACAGAGGTGGGTTTTAAGGAGCTTGCGAAAGGCAAGGAGGGTGGGGGCAACTGTGATATCTGGGGGGAGTTGGTTCCAGAGAGTCGGGGCCGCCACAGAGAAGGCTCTTCCCCTGGGTCCCGTCAGATGACATTGTTTAGTCGACGGGACCCAGAGAAGGCCAACTCTGTGGGACCTATCTGGTCGCTGGAATTCGTGCGGCAGAAGGCGATTCCAGAGATATTCTGGTCCAATGCCATGAAGGGCTTTATAGGTCATAACCAACACTTTGAATTGTGACCGGAAACCGATCGGCAACCAATGCAGACTGCGGAGTGTTGGAGTAACATGGGCATGTTTAGGAAAGCCCACGATAGCTCTCGCAACTGCACTGAAATTGAAATGCATCTGAGGCCATCAAAATGCTTTAAATAAATTGGGGGGGGGGCTGTCTTGCTTCTCCATGGTAGCTCAGTAGTATGATATACAGTATCAGATGGCTCTTAAACTCTAGCTTCTCATTTTAGGGTTCTCCAGGTGGAAAAGGACAACCTGGATCAATTGGAGTTTCTGGTCCTCAGGTAAAGTACCCAGATTAGACCTCATAACACCTTTGTAAGATTTTTTATATCTGGTTTCCCACCCTCTCTTTCTCAGCACACTGAAAAGCCATCTTCTCTTGCTTCATAAAAAAAAGGCTTGCAAGCCTTGTCAAACTTCTCAAATATCACCAAGTGGACTGAATAATCGTAATTTCAAAATGCAATTTTTTCTTCATTGTCAAAATTAGGTTTCTTGGGCTGACCGTCCAGGAAGGTTTTCTCTGAAATGAGCTATTCTTGCTGGGATTATCTGGTATTTCTGGAAGAACGAAAAAGAAAATCCAACTTTCATTGGGCTGTGATAGTTTGTAAGAGTGAATGAAGAGTTCAGATTTGTTAGTAACAAGGCTTACATGAGGGGCGTCCAATCTTGGCGATTTGAAGACCCATGGACTTTATCTCCCAGAATTCCTCAGCTAGCTCAGAGACTTTCCCATAATATCATTCTTGGCTGATGATTGAATTCTGGTTGTGTTGTGGCCCATTCGCCTCCTGCACAATTAGTAATGGACCCAGAGGACTCAGAGACAGTGCAGGGGTGGTGCAGGCATCCTGTGTTCTGGCACCTAAGCCTGAGAGCGAAGAGGCCGTGGTGTCAAAGGCTGAAGAGCAACCCGGGCCTTCTTCACTTTCTGCAATGAGTAACTCAGAAGACGAGGAGCCTCTTCTGGATACTAGGGTGCACAGGGCCTCTAGGAGGCATGAGTGGTTACTCAGGAGGAGGTTTACTCATGAGTAGCACTGCTGGCTACTGGGCCATGCATTCAGACTATTTAAGACAGCATCATGCTATGCTTTGGCACAGAGAACAATGTTCATCCTGGAAATCTAGTTTTCGCTCTTGTGTTCGGCTTGTGTGATAAGGCTTTCTTGATAAGCTCCGGGCTTCTAGCCTACTTTTGTAAGTCTACGCTACTGAATCTTGCGTCAACTTGGTAATTACTGCCATGTTTATCTATTCCTGAGACTCTGGCCAGCTAATAAGACTTTATAATCAGTGTGGTGAAACTTTTGCTAAAGTTTACCTTCTTTTCGAAAAGACCGAAACTGCATAAGACTTTTGTAAAAAGTAAAAGCTTTATTAGTTAATCTGGTGGTATGCATCTGATTTTTTTTGGGGGGGGGGGGGGCTCGACGCTGGGACAGAACAGGTTGCCTGGTGCTGAAGCTGGTCTCTTGCAGTTGGGGTATTCTGGGAGCTGAAGTGCACAAGTATTTCAAGTTGCCAAGGTTGGATACCCCTGAGTTAGATCTTCTTGCTTGACCTCTATCTTTTAGGGGCTTCCAGGACCACCAGGTGTAGATGGTCAGAAAGGAATCAAAGGGACAAAGGTGAGAATGAAGCAGCTTTTGAAATTGTGCTGCAGGGGTTTTTTCCCCCTTAAAATGGGGGGCGGGAATCTATCCATAGCCAGATTTTATTTCCTGAACAGAGTCCTTCCTTGAGAAATGTAGATTTTTCTCCACATTTTTTTTTTAAATCTTTAAAATTTTAAATTGTTGATTACTTATGATTTGTCTTTTACATGTTGTGAGCCGCCCCGAGTCTTCGGAGAGGGGCGGCATACAAATCCAAGTAATAAATAAATAAATATATATATATATGTGTGCTTTTGGCCTGTCCAAAAAAGAGATGTGTCTTTTAGAATAGTGACAGACACAAAAATTATCTTTTTTTCTCATTTCCATTGGTTCTTCTCTTTCTTAGGGTGAACAGGGGCACAAGGGGAGAATCGGAAAGATGGGTAAATCTGGAAGAAAGGTAAGGAGAGGTCTCTTTTCTCCCCCCAAGGAGCCATCTTGCTCTGAGACAGTTTAAAGGGTTGGAGTTGACATGGTCCTTCTCTTTCTCCATCTGCCGAAGCTAATGACACGTTGTTAAAGATATTTGTGAATTGGAAGATCCATGTTGATAAGGTTAGCCAATGAATAGGCAAAGCAACTCAGTCAGCCAATGGGAGTCTTAAGCTTAAGTTTTCAGTTTCGATTCTCTTCACAGACTCAGAAGGAAGAGAGAAGGAAGGAGAGAATGAAAGGAAAGGAGAGAATGGAGGGAGGGAGGGGAAGAGAGAAGGAAGAGGAAGAGAAGGAAGAAGGGAAGGGAAGGAGAGAAGGAAGGAATGGTGGTAGGGGAAGAGAGAAAGAAGAGGAAGAGAAGGAAGAAGTGAAGGGAAGGAGAGGAGAGAAGGAAAGAAGAGAGGAGGAGTCTGTGCAGAGAATTGAAACTTAAGCTCAAGACTGGGCGTGGCTCAGTCCACTCTGCTCTTCACTTTCCACTGTGTACTCTCTGTACTGCTCTGCTGAAATGAAACTAACGCTCCTGCTTGTGGTTACTTGAAGAAATAATCTACTAATGGTATTGTAAATTCATCTGTTATTGTGTTTATAAAGAAGTTATTGACTCCAGCTGAATCAGTCCTCTGTGTGTACTTCTGGTTTTTGCAACAAACTTTTAATAAGTGTGTGTGTGCCTGTCTGTCCGTCCCAGGGCAAGCGTGGTAAAGCCGGTTCTCGACCCCCAAGAGGTTCCAGAGGCCACAAGGTTAGTCAGCTTCCTGATCACCTCCTTCCACTGGCCAGCGAGACTTTAAGATAGCCCCGGTTTGCTCGGGCACCAACTTGCATGTGAGGAGTCCTAGCTGAAAATCTGGTTGGCCTCTGCGATATGAGTCACTGATGTTTTTCCTCTCTTGCAGGGTTCTCCAGGTGAAAAGGGTCCCCCAGGTGTCCGTGGACCCCAAGGCATTTCTGTGAGTCTGGCTTGAATGCAAGAGGGTGGGCCCTTGGTTCTTCTCCTTCTAGGCTCCTGCCCAGCCTTCCAACAAACTCCAGATTTGCAGACCCTAATACTGAAAGTGAAGTTTTTCCTTTCAATGTTTTTCCAGATGGTGTTTGTTTCAGTAATTATTATTTTTTTGACTCTGCCCTTATTTTTTTAGTATACGTAGCCAAATCCTGGCAACCTTATTCTCCTAGCACTAGAATCCCTCCCTCTCCTTCCTTCTCTTTCCTTCCCTCCCTCCCTCCCTTCCTTCCTTCCTTCCTTTCCTTCTCCTTTCTTCTTTCCTTTCTTTCCTTCTCTCTTCCCCTTCATTCCTTCTTTCCCTTCCTCCCTTCTCTCCTTTCTTCTCTCTTCCTCTTTCTTCCTTCCTCTCTCCTTTCCTCTTCTTCCTTCTCTTCCCCTTCCTTCCTTCTCTCCTTTCCTTCCTTCTCTTCCCTCCCTCTCACCCTCCCTCTTCCTTTCCCTTGCCTCCTTTAGATTTGTCAACCTTCCTAGCCTCAAGGACTTACACTCTTTCCTCCTCCCAATTTCCCTAACTTTAGGGGGTACCTGGACTACGGGGCAAGAAGGGCACCAAAGGGCCCAGGGGGCATAAGGTGAGTTCTGATGGCTAGTGAATACCAGCTACCCCTCTTTACCCACATAATGATCTTCAAGCTAATCCACCTTCTATATGCCATGAATGCTTCGTTATTCTAGGGTGACAGAGGCAGCAGAGGGCTTCTTGGACCCCAAGGTGATCCTGGCTTTAAGGTGAGGATGAGAATTGAATCGAGGTGCTGACGTTCATCCTAGAATTTGAACGCCCTAAGTTTGCGAGCAAGAGGATGTAGGAGCATCTGTTGCCTTCAGACAGAATCTTGCCAGAATGAAGCAATGATCTGCATAACTATAGATATTGTCAACTATGAGAAGGGCCATTAAGGCACGTGATAGCAGGCCTAAAGTATCCAAGACCTTCAAACGTGATGAATCTAGGCATCCTGCTAGCATTGCTTTTAAAAAGAACGTGGACACAAAACAGGTACACACAAAGGGCCTGTTATTCAAACGCCCTGAAGCTTTTCCATCGGTTAAAGACTGATTTTTAAGCAAGATACCCATTCCCATGGAGTTCCCTTGGTCTCTTTCAGGGAGAGCACGGCCCTGTAGGGCCATCTGGGAGGCTAGGACCGAAGGGGCAACAGGTAAGTAGCTTTCAAGCTATCTTTAACACATGCTTACATTGCATGGGTTGAAATCCTTTCACACGCCTAGGTACCACAATATCGTACTGTTGTTAGGTGAAATCCAGCAGGTTCTGGAAGCGGAAATTTGACGGGTTTGGAGGACTGGCAAATGCCATCTCTGGTTGGCTCCAGAATAGAATAGAATAGAATTTTATTGGTCAAGTGTGATTGGACACACAAGGAATTTGCCTTGGTGCATATGCTCTCAGCGTACATAAAATAAAATATACATTTGTCAAGAATCATCTGGTACGACACTTAATGATTGTCAAAGGGGTCAAATAAGCAATGAAGAAGCAATATTAATAAAAATCTTAGGATATAAGCAACAAGTTACAGTCATACAGTCAACATGGGAGGAAATGGGTGAAAGGAATGATGAGAAAAACTAGTAGAATAGAAGTGCAGATTTAGTAGAAAGTCTGACAGTGTTGAGGGAATTATTTGTTTAGTAGAGTGATGGCGTTCGGAAAAAAACTGTTCTTGTGTCTAGTTGTCTTGGTGTGCAGTGCTCTGTAGTGACGTTTTGAGGGTAGGAGTTGAAACAATTTGGGGTGGGAATGGGGATTTTGCAGTATCCTTCCCCTGGAGTGGGGAGGGAATGGAGATTTTGCAGTATCCTTCCCCTGGAGTGGGGAGAGAATGGAGATTTTGCAGTATCCTTCCCCTGGAGTGGGGAGGGAATGGAGATTTTGCAGTATCCTTCCCCTGGAGTGAGGAGGGAATGGAGATTTTGCAGTATCCTTCCCCTGGAACAGTAAGGAAATGGAGATTTTGCAGTATCCTTTCCCTGGAACAGTAAGGAAATGGAGATTTTGCAGTATCCTTCCCCTGCCATGCTCACCAAGCCACCTCCACAGAATTGGCAAGGAAAATTTTTGAATTTCACCCCTGTACTGTTGCGTCTTATTCCTGTAGCAAAGACTTCTCTCCGAATGCCGGAAAAGGCAGAAGAAATGCCTGATGACACTTTTTTTTTGGGGGGGGGGGGTGTTTGCATATGAAAGCCATCTCTGAATTACTTTTCCCACCCCAGGGTCCTGTTGGCCTTCTTGGAGCCCAAGGTTTTCCTGGATATCCTGGAGTTCCAGTAAGTGTCTTTATTATTCTGTGTCGATTTTTCTTTTTTCTTTTTAGTTAAGAAAGAAGGAGAGATCAAAATCATATTCTTCTTTCAACAATCCCACAATCCCTTGTGGGGTGAAGTCTGGGCTAGCAGAGTGTTTTAATGGCCCATTGCCTTTCCTGTCGCCGGTACGGAGTTTTGTTTAGCAGATATATGTCAGGATTAGCAATCCTGGGTGATATTTCATTGTATTACTATATAAGGTAAAAGGTAGAATGTAAGCACGTTAATGCTGAGTCATAGGGTGTCAACTGCAATCTGATTGGGCCAGAGCGTTATAAGATGCAAATCAACTTCACCATTGTGTGGTTGTCTGCTGTTGTTTGCTGTTGATGGTGGTAGTTGTTAGTTGGCTGGCTGGAGCAGTTTGAGCTTGAGTTAAATATTGAGTAGAGTAGTAATAGTGATATGAAGAAACTTGGATTGGTTTAGTATCTACTAGAAACCTAGATTGGTTAAATATCTACTTGTAACCTGGATTGGTTAAGTATCTACTTGTAAGTAAGCTGAATATAGCTGATGTAAAGTTCCTGTATATAGAAGACTGAAGGAGAAAGTATTTTGCACTGAAGAATAAACTATTGTTTCCAACAAACGTGTCATCATCATTTATCTGGTTCATTCATTGCCACATTATATTCTGGTATCTTATCTAGTCCTCTTGCATTACTTTGCATATATATCCGGACAATATATATCCTCATTGTGCCCAGAGAGAGAAATATCTGTCTCTACCCAGGATCGAACTCACAACCTCCTGACTGTGAGGCAAGAGCTCCACTTCTAGGCCACTGCACCAACTCCTTAAAAAGGAGAGATGAAAACAGGAGAAGGGAAAAGATTGAAATGACTGCATATTAAATTTCCTCACCTGGATGTGCCAGTTCTCTTTTAATGCTTTGTAAACACACCTCTACTTTATGGGTCTGGCTGGACCCAAATTTCCCCCTCCGCTTTCCACAAATACATCTTTTCCTAATTTTCCCCAGGGCTACCTTGGATCAAAGGTAAGTATTTTCTCTACCTTGCTTATATTCTAAGGGGAATTGACATGTTCCCTCCCCCTAGGCTTATAAAATTTATGCATGGTACGCTAGTGTGTATGATTGGTTTTAATTTGTGGTGTATTTTAAATTAACTTAAAATTAGATTTGTTTTACATTGTATTGTTATTGCTGTGAGCCGCCCCGAGTCTGCGGAGAGGGGCGGCATACAAATCTGATTAAACTTAAACTTAAACTTAAACTAACCCCCTGCATTGCCCTGGAGTTTTCCTAAGCTGTCCCAACATTCCAATCCACCCCATAGATCTTCCTCCTAATGCATGCCAAATTTTGCAGCTTGGTACCTTTGCAATTTGCCAGAGGCATCATAGACTTTGTTGACTGGTTGTGCATTGTAGTTTTTCAGCAGTGGATGCTGGGCAGCATGTAAAAAATTCTGAATATTGTTAATTCTCCTCCCTACTTTTTTTTAACAGGGCCTGAAAGGATTAGAAGGCAACCAAGGACCCAAAGGGAAAGTAGGCTTACCTGTGAGTTAAGTTCCTTCTTCACCTTTTATTAGCCGTGTTCTTTCCCTCTTTCCTCCAGGAGGACCAGAAACACTTCATGTCTTCATGTGACAACTGCTGTGTACAATATTTTCTTCAAGGTGCCGCCTTCTTTACAAAACTAAGGGAAGTGTAGAGCCAGAAAGATAGATAGATAGATAGATAGATAGATAGATAGATAGATAGATAGATAGATAGATTAGATACATAAATAGATAAATAAATAAAATAGATAGATAGATAGATAGATAGATAGATAGATAGATAGACAGACAGACAGACAGACAGACAGACAGACAGAGAGGGGGGGACAGATGGATAGAAAGGTAGATAGTGACAGATGATGATGGTGATGATAGATAAATGATAGGTCGGTTGGTCAGTAGGTAGGATAGATAGATAGATAGATAGATAGATAGATAGATAGATAGATGAAGAGGTAGGTAGGTAGGTAGATAGATAGATAAAAGAAGAGAGAGAGAGAGGGATGGATGGATGGATGGATAGAAAGGTAGACAGACATAGATGATAGATAGATAGATAGATAGATAGATAGATAGATAGATAGATAGATAGATAGATAGATAGATGGATGAAGGGGAATGGATGGATGGGCATGGACAGATGGATGGATAGACAGATAGACATAGATAGATAGAATGACCATATTGTCACTTTGAATGTACACTAATCGGCATACATTAAAATGACATTGTTTTGCCTCCAGCCCTCAAAGGGTTGCCAGCCACCTCCAATATACACTGCATAAACATTTGAAAATCCATCCTAAGACAGGTAGAGTGTTTGCACTCCAAGATGCAGGGTGGCATTATCAATATTTCCTGGTTTTCTAGGGCAAACCTGGTCCCCCTGGACCACCTGGGGCTTCTCGGATTGTCTCCAAAGAAGATCTGAAGGTAGCATTAACTCTGGATTGATTGGTCAGTGATCCATTCATTTGTTCTGTCCATGCAATTCTCAGGAGCCTTTTCTGACACCAAAGTTTCCATAGCATCCATATTTATTCTATTCTGTTTTCACTTCCATAGGTCTATTCTTCCCACAAGAATCTTAGCCTGGCGTGGGCACTTATGGAGAACGTACGGCAGGAGTTGAAGCGCCTAACTGATGCCCCTGATGGTACCAAGGACCGCCCAGCCACTACTTGCAAAGAACTTTTGGTGGTTCACTCCCAACTATCAGATGGTGAGACATTCTGATTGGGCGTGCCTTTGAAATTCTGCACCTCTTCCTCTCTGCATTTTTCATAGGATTAAAAAGAGAGAGAGAGAGAGAGATTCATTTTCTCTCTTTCATTCCAGGATATTATTATATCGATCCCAATCAAGGCAGCCCCGGAGACTCTTTGATGGCCTTTTGCAACTTCACAGCAGGAGGGGAGAGTTGTATTTCTCCCGTGCAAAATCAGGTAAGGGGCTGAGGGCGGCACATCCTGCAAACTTTCCCATAAAGTTTCAAGCAATTTCTGTCTTTTTTTGACCACATGCTTCTTTTTCTAGAGTGGAATTGGCAAACAAGGAATGTAGGAAGCAGCTCCACGACATACACACAAAGAGAGACAAACGCACATATACACTGCTCAAAAAAAATAAAAGGAACACTTAAAAAACAGAATATAACTTCAATAAACAGAATATAACTACCAGTCAATGACTACTTCAGCTTCAACCACAACAACACAAGAGCACGCAACAGATTCAAACTTAATACGAACCGCTCCAAACTTGACTGTAAAAAATATGATTTCAACAATCGAGTTATCGAAGCGTGGAACTCATTACCAGACTCAATTGTGTCAACCCCTAACCCCCAACATTTCTCCCTTAGACTCTCCACGATTGACCTCTCCAGGTTCCTAAGAGGCCAGTAAGGGGGGTACATAAGTGCACTGGTGTGCCTTTCGTCCCCTGTCCAATTATCTTTCCTTTCTCTCACTTATCATATATATTTTCTTTCTTTCATATATCCTCTCCTCTAAGTTCACTTTACCCTTATATATATTACTACATGTCTATTTTTCTTCCTATGTATTTGTGCATTGGACAAATGAATAAATAAATAAATCAAATAAATCAAACTTCTGTGAAATCAGACTGTCCACTTAGGAAGCAACACTGGTTGACAGTCAATTTCACATGCTGTTGTGCAAATGGAATAGTTGTGCAAATGAAATATTCATTGAGAATATTTCATTCATTGAAATCTAGGATGTGTTATTTGAGTGTTCCCTTTAGTTTTTTGAGCAGTATACACACACACACTAACACACACATATACCCTGTTTCCCCGATAGTAAGATACCCCCGATTGTAAGACGTATCGGGGGTTTCAGGGGGGTCGGCTAATATAAGCCGTACCCCGAAAGTAAGACATATGTAAGACATATGTAAGACATATGTCTTACTTTCGGGGAAACACGGGGGTATTGCCGGGGGGGGGGAGCCCAATGACGTCACTTCCAAGCTCCCCGCGCGCCCCTTGCCTTCGCCTCGCCACGGCGCCACCGCCTCTTCCCCGGCTTGGCAAAGCGGAGGACGGCGCTGGTCCGAAGCGAGCCGAGCGGGCGGCGGCTTGCAGCGAAGGCACTCGTCCCAGCAACTGAGTCCTGCCGAGGCTCGGCTGCAAGCGGCCAGCGAGGCCGACCAGCTCCGAGGCGAGCGGCCGGAGCTGCGCCCTCCTTCGCCCGCCTCCTTTCCGGCAGGCAGGTGGGGCTGCCCAACTGTGCAGAGCGGCTCCTCCCCTCCAGACACACGCTTCCCCGACACGCGTCTGTGGCTCCACGCGTGCACGCCGCTTGGAGCCCTGAGGTTGAACTTGGAAAAGGGCTCACGAGGCTCCTGTCCCGCGGCTGCCCTTCTGGACTCTGGGGAGATGCCTTCGGGAACGCGACCCTTTCAATTTTTTTCCAATGTAAGACATACCCCGAAAGTAAGACGTAGTGGGGCTTTTGGGGGTAAAAAGAAAGTAAGACACTGTCTTACTTTCGGGCAAACACGGTATGTAGTTCTTGGCATGTTCTGGTTTGTTCCCATGTAAGTTTCTGAGAATCCTGGCGACGTTTCGATGAGGTCCCACTCGTCATCTTCAGGCTGGTGTTTTCAGTTTTCTGTTCGCCCGAGCACAAAGCCAAAAGCATCAGCCTGAAGATGACGAGTGGGACCTCATCGAAACGGCACCAGGATTCTCAGAAACTTACATGGGAAGAAAACTCCAAACTTGCAAAGAACTGATAAAGAAATAAAGAGAGACTGGTATAGATCTATTTCGAGCTTTTTAGCTTTTGTCAGCCAAACCTTGCCCTTCTAGGATTCGAACCTGCTTATGCCTTGCTAGGCAGTGATTTTTCCTCTAAGCCTAATATATATACAGTACTGTATATACACTGCTAAAAAAAAAATAAAGGGAACACTCAAATAACACATCCTAGATCTGAATGAATGAAATATTCTCATTGAATACTTTGTTCTGTACAAAGTTGAATGTGCACAACAGCATGTGAAATTGATTGTCAATCAGTGTTGCTTCCTAAGTGGACAGTTTGATTTACTTAGAGTTATATTGTGTTGTTTATTTTCACATTCGAAGTTCAAATCCCAGTGAAGGTAGGGCTAGCTGATGAGGCCAGAACAAGGCCAAAATAGATCTATCCTAGTCTCCCTTAACTTTCAAATTCAGCAACAACATGTTACATGCATGCATACATACATACATTCTAGAGGAGATGAGAGTCTGAAAGCAGATTAATGCCTGTGGTTTATATAATTCTACATAAAATCAAGGTTTTAGAAGAGAACTCTGCATTTTATTTAACCTTGCAGGTCCCGCTCAAGGCTTGGTTGAGATCGTATACATTGGAAGGCAAGTTTGAATGGTGGAGTTCCCTTCCTGAGGGTTTCCCGGTAAGTTTGGCTGTAGTAGTAGGGGTGTCAGGCTAAGCCCAAGAACAACAAAACAATCCGGGCCAGAGATCAGTTCTTTATGTCTTTACACACAATAGACAGAATCTTGCCGGATTAAACCCTCACTATTCTTTCTTTGACGAATAAATCCTGGGAGAATTTAAGGCAGTGATGGCGAATCTTTTTGGCACTGAATGCCCAAACCGGAATGCATAAGCACCGGAGCACTGGAAACCCAAAGACCAGTTGGTTGGTGTACATAAGCTGGTTTTCCAACTGGTCTTCAGGCTTTGAGCGTGCACATGCGCATCAGCCAGCGAAACCAGAAGAGGAGCAGGTGATGGTGCATGGCTCTGCATGCCACCTCTGGCACACATGCCATAGGTTCACCACCACAGAGAACCATTGCTTTCCAGATGAGTTGGGATGCTAGTTTAGAAATAACCACGATCTCAGGGCTGCCCTTGGGTGAGGACCTTTCTTTGCTGGTTTTCTACAAGCCGAGATGAGAATCGTTTCAAAAATGGTGATATCTCAGCCCGCTTGATGCAGTCTGAAGTTCTGCTTTTTGTGTGTGTGTCTGTTCCAGTTTGAGTATCGGGGCCTGAACACCATCCAGCTCCGTTTTTTGAAACTTCACAGCAGTCTGGCCACCCAGAAGGTGTCATATTCCTGCAGGCCCCACCCAGATGGAAGCAGAAGGCATTTGGAAAAAGAAGTCAAGTTTCTTACAGATTCCCGGGACCAGAGCTATTTGAGTACTCTGCAGGGATGTGAGGTAAGCAGGAATAAAGGGGAGACATGGTCTTTTTCTTTCTTTCTTTCTTTCTTTCTTTCTTTCTTTCTTTCTTTTACTTTCTTTCTTTCCTTCTTTCCTTCCTCTTTCTTTCCTTCTTTTTTCTTTCTTTTCTTTCTTCCCTTCCTTCCTTCACCTTGCTTTCTTTTTTTTCCTTCCTTTCTCTCTCTCTTTCTTTCTTTCTTTCTTTCTTTCCTTCCTTCTGTTCCTTCTACCTGCCCCCTTTCCTTCCTTCCTTCCTTTTTCTTTCTTTCTTTCTTTCTTGCCTTCTTTCTTTCTTTTTCTTTCTTCCCCTCCTTCACTTTCCTTCCTGTCCTTCCTTCCTTCCTTTTTCTTTCTTTCTTCCCTTCCTTCCTCTCTCCCTTCCTTCCTTCCGTCCTCTCTCTCTTTTCCTTCCTTCCCTCCTACCTTCCTTCTTTCCTCTCTCTCTCTCTCCCTCCATTTGTTCATTCCTTCCTCTCTCTCTCTTTCCTTCTTCCCTCTCTCCCTCATCTTCCTCTCTCTGCTTGGAGTTACGTAAGGATCCATGGAATTCAAGGGAGGTTGGACTTAGTTCATTTCTGGCTACATAGGGATTCCAGGCTGCTTCCTCTCTTAATTGTGTCCCCAGTTTCTGCCACTCCTTCTCTTATAGATAAATTGTACGGAAAGAAATAAAAGATGCCAATTCTTTGTCTCAGGATAGCACAGTATCTTCTAACCTCTTTGGGCTTCTTTCAGCCGGACAACGAATCTTCGGTCGCGGATACCATCTTCTTTTTCTCCACTGGTGACCTCTCCCTGATGCCTTTGCGCGATCTCGCGGTGTTCCACAATGGCGACGTCTCCCATCAGTTCGGGTTTACTATCGGGCCAGTTTGCTTCAGCTAAACTCACCTTTGAATAGGAACCCTTTGTCTTCCTGGAAGTGAAGGAGGAGAAGACCTGCAAAGGGAAAAGGAAGAGAGAAGATATGAAGAAGACGCATCCTTCCATCAATTTCAGCCCGTTGTTAAAAGCCTCTCCTGCGACTCACAACTGCACAGTACAATTCCCCACACTTCCTTCCGAAGGATGAAGGGTGTTGGGTTTACAAAGGATGTTATTTTAAGACCTGTTTCTTTTTTTTCTTTCTTTTTCTCTCTCTCTCTCTCTCTATATATATATATATATATCTGTACAAAAGAGGTTAATTTAAGTAACTAGGAAGAGATACTTCAGGACTACATTCTGCAGAAAGGAGAGTCAGCCTACCACTTGTAGGAGTGGGGCAGTAACCCCCAAGCAGAACTTTTTGGAAAGGATATTGGGAGAAAGAGCTAGGCTGGATTACTTAACCTGCTGCCTTCAGTTGCGACATCTCTATTTTTCTTACCTTGCGCAACGAAGACCTCCAGGCTGGCCGTACTGCCAATAATAGATAACCTCACCTCTCTGTCTCCATGGATACACCAATAAAAAGAAAATGGGAACATGGAATAATAAGAGTTGGAAGGGACCTTAGAAGACCTCAAGCAGGAAACCCTTTACTATTTGAGATGGGAAGGATGGAAGGATGGAAGGAAGGAAGGAAGGAAGGAAGGAAGGAAGGAATAACAAAGTTGGAAGGGACCCTGGACATCTTCAAGTCCAACCAACTACTCAACCAACTACTCTATATCATTTTAGACAGAAAGGAAGGATGGATGTAAAGACAGGAAGGAAAGAAGGAAGGAAGGAAGGAAGGAATAACAAAGTTGGAAGGGACCTTGGACATCTTCAAGTCTAACCACCTACTCAAGCAGGAGACTCTATACCATTTTAGACAGAAAGGAAGGATAGATGTAAAGACAGGAAGGAAGGAAAGAAGGAAGGAAGGAATGAATAACAAAGTTGGAAGGGACCTTCGATATCTTCAAGTCTAACCACCTACTCAAGCAGGAGACTCTATACCATTTTAGACAGAAAGGAAGGAGGGATATAAGGAAGGAAGGAAAGAAGGAAGGAAGGAAGGAAGGAAGGAAGGAAGGAAGGAAAAATAACAGAATTGGAAGGGACCTTGGAAATCTTCTAGCTAGCCAAACCCTGCTCTAGCAGGAGACTCTACACCATTACAGACAAATGTCTGTCCAATCTCTTAAAAACACCTCCACTGATGTAGCACTCAAACTTCTGAATTCAAGTGTATGAATGTTGGCCATGTAAACTGTTGGATGCTGTGGGGAAACTGGTCACAAGTCACTTTTTTCAGTGCGAGGGGTAACTGCTGGCTTGCATGTCCTAAGAAGCTATTTGTCAGCACATCCCAACCCAGGAAAGAGCTGAGTCAGCTGTGAGATGCATTGCTTTGTTTTGTTTTTTTAAACAGCAATTTGATTCTTGGACACCAGAGAGCAATGCAGAGTCAATTGAAGACTTCCAGGCTGAGTTATAGGATTGCAGTCAAGGATCAAAAGAAGGAATGCCGTGAAAATCAAAAGGCTACACTATCTATTGAAATATATAACTATATCTATTCATCTATCATCCATCTATCCATCTACCTACCTTTATAATCTATTTATCCCTCCATCCCTCTATCTTCCATGTATGTATGTCTGTGTGTGTGTGTGTGTGTGTGTGTGTCTCTCTCTCTCTCTCTCTCTCTCTCTCTATCTATCTATCTTCCATGTATGTCTGTGTGTGTGTGTGTCTGTGTGTGTCTGTGTGTATCTATCTATCTATCTATCTATCTATCTATCTATCTATCTATCTATCTATCTATCTATCTTCCATGTGTCTATCTATCTATCTTCCATGTATGTATGTGTGTGTCTGTGTGTGTGTGTGTGTATGTGGCTGTGGGTATCTGTGTGTATCTGTGTGTATCTGTGTGTATCTACCTACCTATCTATCTACCTATCTATCTATCTATCTATCTACCTACCTACCTACCTACCTACCTACCTACCTACCTACCTATCTATCTATCTATCTATCTACCTACCTACCTACCTACCTACCTATCCGATGCACCAGAGTATAAGACGCACCTTAGTTTTGGGGGAGGAAAATAGGGGAAAAGCTACCTGCCAGGTACTCATCTGGCTAGCATCCTTAGTCTGGTCAGCTTCACCACATTATTTTATCCCTTGGTTAGGGCTGAAGAAACCTCATTCAGAGGGAGTAGGAATGAAAACAAG